>NW_028132974.1:0-209983 GCF_964374135.1 Grampus griseus | reverse complement strand
CCCCTAACCCTAACCCTAGCCCGAACCCTAACCCTAACCCTTCCCCGAAGCCTGACCCTCACCCGTCCCCTAATCCTAACCCGTACGCTGACACTGACCCGCGCCCTCACACCTACGCTCCCCCTAAAGCGTTGTCGTACCCACACCTGGACCCTAAACCGTCCCCGTCCCCTAACCCTAACCCCTAGCCCGAACCCTAACCCTAACCCTTCCCCGAAGCCTGACCCTCACCCGTCCCCTAATCCTAACCCGTACGCTGACACTGACCCGCGCCCTCACACGTACGCTCCCCCTAAAGCGTTGTCGTACCCTCACCTGGACCCTAAACCGTCCCCGTCCCCTAACCCTAACCCTAGCCCGAACCCTAACCCTAACCCTTCCCCGAAGCCTGACCCTCACCCGTCCCCTAATCCTAACCCGTACGCTGACACTGACCCGCGCCCTCACACGTACGCTCCCCCTAAAGCGTTGTCGTCCCCTCACCTGGACCCTAAACCGTCCCCGTCCCCTAACCCTAACCCTAGCCCGAACCCTAACCCTAAACCTTCCCCGAAGCCTGACCCTCACCCGTCCCCTAATCCTAACCCGTACGCTGACACTGACCCGCGCCCTCACACGTACGCTCCCCCTAAAGCGTTGTCGTACCCTCACCTGGACCCTAAACCGTCCCCGTCCCCTAACCCTAACCCTAGCCCGAACCCTAACCCTAACCCTTCCCCGAAGCCTGACCCTCACCCGTCCCCTAATCCTAACCCGTACGCTGACACTGACCCGCGCCCTCACACGTACGCTCCCCCTAAAGCGTTGTCGTCCCCTCACCTGGACCCTAAACCGTCCCCGTCCCCTAACCCTAACCCTAGCCCGAACCCTAACCCTAAACCTTCCCCGAAGCCTGACCCTCACCCGTCCCCTAATCCTAACCCGTACGCTGACACTGACCCGCGCCCTCACACGTACGCTCCCCCTAAAGCGTTGTCGTACCCTCACCTGGACCCTAAACCGTCCCCGTCCCCTAACCCTAACCCTAGCCCGAACCCTAACCCTAACCCTTCCCCGAAGCCTGACCCTCACCCGTCCCCTAATCCTAACCCGTACGCTGACACTGACCCGCGCCCTCACACGTACGCTCCCCCTAAAGCGTTGTCGTACCCTCACCTGGACCCTAAACCGTCCCCGTCCCCTAACCCTAACCCTAGCCCGAACCCTAACCCTAAACCTTCCCCGAAGCCTGACCCTCACCCGTCCCCTAATCCTAACCCGTACGCTGACACTGACCCGCGCCCTCACACGTACGCTCCCCCTAAAGCGTTGTCGTACCCTCACCTGGACCCTAAACCGTCCCCGTCCCCTAACCCTAACCCTAGCCCGAACCCTAACCCTAACCCTTCCCCGAAGCCTGACCCTCACCCGTCCCCTAATCCTAACCCGTACGCTGACACTGACCCGCGCCCTCACACGTACGCTCCCCCTAAAGCGTTGTCGTCCCCTCACCTGGACCCTAAACCGTCCCCGTCCCCTAACCCTAACCCTAGCCCGAACCCTAACCCTAAACCTTCCCCGAAGCCTGACCCTCACCCGTCCCCTAATCCTAACCCGTACGCTGACACTGACCCGCGCCCTCACACGTACGCTCCCCCTAAAGCGTTGTCGTCCCCTCACCTGGACCCTAAACCGTCCCCGTCCCCTAACCCTAACCCTAGCCCGAACCCTAACCCTAACCCTTCCCCGAAGCCTGACCCTCACCCGTCCCCTAATCCTAACCCGTACGCTGACACTGACCCGCGCCCTCACACGTACGCTCCCCCTAAAGCGTTGTCGTACCCTCACCTGGACCCTAAACCGTCCCCGTCCCCTAACCCTAACCCTAGCCCGAACCCTAACCCTAACCCTTCCCCGAAGCCTGACCCTCACCCGTCCCCTAATCCTAACCCGTACGCTGACACTGACCCGCGCCCTCACACGTACGCTCCCCCTAAAGCGTTGTCATACACTCACCTGGACCCTAAACCGTCCCCGTCCCCTAACCCTAACCCTAGCCCGAACCCTAACCCTAACCCTTCCCCGAAGCCTGACCCTCACCCGTCCCCTAATCCTAACCCGTACGCTGACACTGACCCGCGCCCTCACACGTACGCTCCCCCTAAAGCGTTGTCGTACCCTCACCTGGACCCTAAACCGTCCCCGTCCCCTAACCCTAGCCCGAACCCTAACCCTAACCCTTCCCCGAAGCCTGACCCTCACCCGTCCCCTAATCCTAACCCGTACGGTGACACTGACCCGCGCCCTCACACGTACGCTCCCCCTAAAGCGTTGTCGTACCCTCACCTGGACCCTAAACCGTCCCCGTCCCCTAACCCTAACCCTAGCCCGAACCCTAACCCTAACCCTTCCCCGAAGCCTGACCCTCACCCGTCCCCTAATCCTAACCCGTACGCTGACACTGACCCGCGCCCTCACACGTACGCTCCCCCTAAAGCGTTGTCGTACCCTCACCTGGACCCTAAACCGTCCCCGTCCCCTAACCCTAACCCTAGCCCGAACCCTAACCCTAACCCTTCCCCGAAGCCTGACCCTCACCCGTCCCCTAATCCTAACCCGTACGCTGACACTGACCCGCGCCCTCACACGTACGCTCCCCCTAAAGCGTTGTCGTACCCTCACCTGGACCCTAAACCGTCCCCATCCCCTAACCCTAACCCTAGCCCGAACCCTAACCCTAACACTTCCCCGAAGCCTGACCCTCACCCGTCCCCTAATCCTAACCCGTACGCTGACACTGACCCGCGCCCTCACACGTACGCTCCCCCTAAAGCGTTGTCGTACCCTCACCTGGACCCTAAACCGTCCCCGTCCCCTAACCCTAAACCTAGCCCGAACCCTAACCCTAACCCTTCCCCGAAGCCTGACCCTCACCCGTCCCCTAATCCTAACCCGTACGCTGACACTGACCCGCGCCCTCACACGTACGCTCCCCCTAAAGCGTTGTCGTACCCTCACCTGGACCCTAAACCGTCCCCGTCCCCTAACCCTAACCCTAGCCCGAACCCTAACCCTAACCCTTCCCCGAAGCCTGACCCTCACCCGTCCCCTAATCCTAACCCGTACGCTGACACTGACCCGCGCCCTCACACGTACGCTCCCCCTAAAGCGTTGTCGTACCCTCACCTGGACCCTAAACCGTCCCCGTCCCCTAACCCTAACCCTAGCCCGAACCCTAACCCTAACCCTTCCCCGAAGCCTGACCCTCACCCGTCCCCTAATCCTAACCCGTACGCTGACACTGACCCGCGCCCTCACACGTACGCTCCCCCTAAAGCGTTGTCGTACCCTCACCTGGACCCTAAACCGTCCCCGTCCCCTAACCCTAACCCTAGCCCGAACCCTAACCCTAACCCTTCCCCGAAGCCTGACCCTCACCCGTCCCCTAATCCTAACCCGTACGCTGACACTGACCCGCGCCCTCACACGTACGCTCCCCCTAAAGCGTTGTCGTACCCTCACCTGGACCCTAAACCGTCCCCGTCCCCTAACCCTAACCATACCCGAACCCTAACCCTAACCCTTCCCCGAAGCCTGACCCTCACCCGTCCCCTAATCCTAACCCGTACGCTGACACTGACCCGCGCCCTCACACGTACGCTCCCCCTAAAGCGTTGTCGTACCCTCACCTGGACCCTAAACCGTCCCCGTCCCCTAACCCTAACCCTAGCCCGAACCCTAACCCTAACCCTTCCCCGAAGCCTGACCCTCAGCCGTCCCCTAATCCTAACCCGTACGCTGACACTGACCCGCGCCCTCACACGTACGCTCCCCCTAAAGCGTTGTCGTACCCACACCTGGACCCTAAACCGTCCCCGTCCCCTAACCCTAACCCTAGCCCGAACCCTAACCCTAACCCTTCCCCGAAGCCTGACCTTCACCCGTCCCCTAATCCTAACCCGTACGCTGACACTGACCCGCGCCCTCACACGTACGCTCCCCCTAAAGCGTTGTCGTACCCTCACCTGGACCCTAAACCGTCCCCGTCCCCTAACCCTAACCCTAGCCCGAACCCTAACCCTAACCCTTCCCCGAAGCCTGACCCTCACCCGTCCCCTAATCCTAACCCGTACGCTGACACTGACCCGCGCCCTCACACGTACGCTCCCCCTAAAGCGTTGTCGTCCCCTCACCTGGACCCTAAACCGTCCCCGTCCCCTAACCCTAACCCTAGCCCGAACCCTAACCCTAAACCTTCCCCGAAGCCTGACCCTCACCCGTCCCCTAATCCTAACCCGTACGCTGACACTGACCCGCGCCCTCACACGTACGCTCCCCCTAAAGCGTTGTCGTACCCTCACCTGGACCCTAAACCGTCCCCGTCCCCTAACCCTAACCCTAGCCCGAACCCTAACCCTAACCCTTCCCCGAAGCCTGACCCTCACCCGTCCCCTAATCCTAACCCGTACGCTGACACTGACCCGCGCCCTCACACGTACGCTCCCCCTAAAGCGTTGTCGTACCCTCACCTGGACCCTAAACCGTCCCCGTCCCCTAACCCTAACCCTAGCCCGAACCCTAACCCTAACCCTTCCCCGAAGCCTGACCCTCACCCGTCCCCTAATCCTAACCCGTACGCTGCAATGACCCGCGCCCTCACACGTACGCTCCCCATAAAGCGTTGTCGTACCCTCACCTGGACCCTAAACCGTCCCCGTCCCCTAACCCTAACCCTAGCCCGAACCCTAACCCTAACCCTTCCCCGAAGCCTGACCCTCACCCGTCCCCTAATCCTAACCCGTACGCTGACACTGACCCGCGCCCTCACACCTACGCTCCCCCTAAAGCGTTGTCGTACCCACACCTGGACCCTAAACCGTCCCCGTCCCCTAACCCTAACCCTAGCCCGAACCCTAACCCTAACCCTTCCCCGAAGCCTGACCCTCACCCGTCCCCTAATCCTAACCCGTACGCTGACACTGACCCGCGCCCTCACACGTACGCTCCCCCTAAAGCGTTGTCGTACCCTCACCTGGACCCTAAACCGTCCCCGTCCCCTAACCCTAACCCTAGCCCGAACCCTAACCCTAACCCTTCCCCGAAGCCTGACCCTCACCCGTCCCCTAATCCTAACCCGTACGCTGACACTGACCCGCGCCCTCACACGTACGCTCCCCCTAAAGCGTTGTCGTCCCCTCACCTGGACCCTAAACCGTCCCCGTCCCCTAACCCTAACCCTAGCCCGAACCCTAACCCTAAACCTTCCCCGAAGCCTGACCCTCACCCGTCCCCTAATCCTAACCCGTACGCTGACACTGACCCGCGCCCTCACACGTACGCTCCCCCTAAAGCGTTGTCGTACCCTCACCTGGACCCTAAACCGTCCCCGTCCCCTAACCCTAACCCTAGCCCGAACCCTAACCCTAACCCTTCCCCGAAGCCTGACCCTCACCCGTCCCCTAATCCTAACCCGTACGCTGACACTGACCCGCGCCCTCACACGTACGCTCCCCCTAAAGCGTTGTCGTCCCCTCACCTGGACCCTAAACCGTCCCCGTCCCCTAACCCTAACCCTAGCCCGAACCCTAACCCTAAACCTTCCCCGAAGCCTGACCCTCACCCGTCCCCTAATCCTAACCCGTACGCTGACACTGACCCGCGCCCTCACACGTACGCTCCCCCTAAAGCGTTGTCGTACCCTCACCTGGACCCTAAACCGTCCCCGTCCCCTAACCCTAACCCTAGCCCGAACCCTAACCCTAACCCTTCCCCGAAGCCTGACCCTCACCCGTCCCCTAATCCTAACCCGTACGGTGACACTGACCCGCGCCCTCACACGTACGCTCCCCCTAAAGCGTTGTCGTACCCTCACCTGGACCCTAAACCGTCCCCGTCCCCTAACCCTAACCCTAGCCCGAACCCTAACCCTAAACCTTCCCCGAAGCCTGACCCTCACCCGTCCCCTAATCCTAACCCGTACGCTGACACTGACCCGCGCCCTCACACGTACGCTCCCCCTAAAGCGTTGTCGTACCCTCACCTGGACCCTAAACCGTCCCCGTCCCCTAACCCTAACCCTAGCCCGAACCCTAACCCTAACCCTTCCCCGAAGCCTGACCCTCACCCGTCCCCTAATCCTAACCCGTACGCTGACACTGACCCGCGCCCTCACACGTACGCTCCCCCTAAAGCGTTGTCGTCCCCTCACCTGGACCCTAAACCGTCCCCGTCCCCTAACCCTAACCCTAGCCCGAACCCTAACCCTAAACCTTCCCCGAAGCCTGACCCTCACCCGTCCCCTAATCCTAACCCGTACGCTGACACTGACCCGCGCCCTCACACGTACGCTCCCCCTAAAGCGTTGTCGTACCCTCACCTGGACCCTAAACCGTCCCCGTCCCCTAACCCTAACCCTAGCCCGAACCCTAACCCTAACCCTTCCCCGAAGCCTGACCCTCACCCGTCCCCTAATCCTAACCCGTACGCTGACACTGACCCGCGCCCTCACACGTACGCTCCCCCTAAAGCGTTGTCGTACCCTCACCTGGACCCTAAACCGTCCCCGTCCCCTAACCCTAACCCTAGCCCGAACCCTAACCCTAACCCTTCCCCGAAGCCTGACCCTCACCCGTCCCCTAATCCTAACCCGTACGCTGACACTGACCCGCGCCCTCACACGTACGCTCCCCCTAAAGCGTTGTCGTACCCTCACCTGGACCCTAAACCGTCCCCGTCCCCTAACCCTAACCCTAGCCCGAACCCTAACCCTAAACCTTCCCCGAAGCCTGACCCTCACCCGTCCCCTAATCCTAACCCGTACGCTGACACTGACCCGCGCCCTCACACGTACGCTCCCCCTAAAGCGTTGTCGTACCCTCACCTGGACCCTAAACCGTCCCCGTCCCCTAACCCTAACCCTAGCCCGAACCCTAACCCTAACCCTTCCCCGAAGCCTGACCCTCACCCGTCCCCTAATCCTAACCCGTACGCTGACACTGACCCGCGCCCTCACACGTACGCTCCCCGTAAAGCGTTGTCGTCCCCTCACCTGGACCCTAAACCGTCCCCGTCCCCTAACCCTAACCCTAGCCCAAACCCTAACCCTAACCCTTCCCCGAAACCTGACCCTCACCCGTCCCCTAATCCTAACCCGTACGCTGACACTGACCCGCGCCCTCACACGTACGCTCCCCCTAAAGCGTTGTCGTACCCTCACCTGGACCCTAAACCGTCCCCGTCCCCTAACCCTAACCCTAGCCCGAACCCTAACCCTAACCCTTCCCCGAAGCCTGACCCTCACCCGTCCCCTAATCCTAACCCGTACGCTGACACTGACCCGCGCCCTCACACGTACGCTCCCCCTAAAGCGTTGTCATACACTCACCTGGACCCTAAACCGTCCAAGTCCCCTAACCCTAACCCTAGCCCGAACCCTAACCCTAACCCTTCCCCGAAGCCTGACCCTCACCCGTCCCCTAATCCTAACCCGTACGCTGACACTGACCCGCGCCCTCACACGTACGCTCTCCCTAAAGCGTTGTCGTACCCACACCTGGACCCTAAACCGTCCCCGTCCCCTAACCCTAACCCTAGCCCGAACCCTAACTCTAACCCTTCCCCGAAGCCTGACCCTCACCCGTCCCCTAATCCTAACCCGTACACTGACACTGACCCGCGCCCTCACACGTACGCTCCCCCTAAAGCTTTGTCGTACCCTCACCTGGACCCTAAACCGTCCCCGTCCCCTAACCCTAACCCTAGCCCGAACCCTAACCCTAACCCTTCCCCGAAGCCTGACCCTCACCCGTCCCCTAATCCTAACCCGTACGCTGACACTGACCCGCGCCCTCACACGTACGCTCCCCCTAAAGCGTTGTCGTACCCTCACCTGGACCCTAAACCGTCCCCGTCCCCTAAACCTAACCCTAGCCCGAACCCTAACCCTAACCCTTCCCCGAAGCCTGACCCTCACCCGTCCCCTAATCCTAACCCGTACGCTGACACTGACCCGCGCCCTCACACGTACGCTCCCCCTAAAGCATTGTCGTCCCCTCACCTGGACCCTAAACCGTCCCCGTCCCCTAACCCTAACCCTAGCCTGAACCCTAACCCTAAACCTTCCCCGAAGCCTGACCCTCACCCGTCCCCTAATCCTAACCCGTACGCTGACACTGACCCGCGCCCTCACACGTACGCTCCCCCTAAAGCGTTGTCGTACCCTCACCTGGACCCTAAACCGTCCCCGTCCCCTAACCCTAACCCTAGCCCGAACCCTAACCCTAACCCTTCCCCGAAGCCTGACCCTCACCCGTCCCCTAATCCTAACCCGTACGCTGACACTGACCCGCGCCCTCACACGTACGCTCCCCCTAAAGCGTTGTCGTACCCTCACCTGGACCCTAAACCGTCCCCGTCCCCTAACCCTAACCCTAGCCCGAACCCTAACCCTAAACCTTCCCCGAAGCCTGACCCTCACCCGTCCCCTAATCCTAACCCGTACGCTGACACTGACCCGCGCCCTCACACGTACGCTCCCCCTAAAGCGTTGTCGTACCCTCACCTGGACCCTAAACCGTCCCCATCCCCTAACCCTAACCCTAGCCCGAACCCTAACCCTAACCCTTCCCCGAAGCCTGACCCTCACCCGTCCCCTAATCCTAACCCGTACGCTGACACTGACCCGCGCCCTCACACGTACGCTCCCCCTAAAGCGTTGTCGTCCCCTCACCTGGACCCTAAACCGTCCCCGTCCCCTAACCCTAACCCTAGCCCGAACCCTAACCCTAAACCTTCCCCGAAGCCTGACCCTCACCCGTCCCCTAATCCTAACCCGTACGCTGACACTGACCCGCGCCCTCACACGTACGCTCCCCCTAAAGCGTTGTCGTACCCTCACCTGGACCCTAAACCGTCCCCGTCCCCTAACCCTAACCCTAGCCCGAACCCTAACCCTAACCCTTCCCCGAAGCCTGACCCTCACCCGTCCCCTAATCCTAACCCGTACGCTGACACTGACCCGCGCCCTCACACGTACGCTCCCCCTAAAGCGTTGTCGTACCCTCACCTGGACCCTAAACCGTCCCCGTCCCCTAACCCTAACCCTAGCCCGAACCCTAACCCTAACCCTTCCCCGAAGCCTGACCCTCACCCGTCCCCTAATCCTAACCCGTACGCTGACACTGACCCGCGCCCTCACACGTACGCTCCCCCTAAAGCGTTGTCGTACCCTCACCTGGACCCTAAACCGTCCCCGTCCCCTAACCCTAACCCTAGCCCGAACCCTAACCCTAAACCTTCCCCGAAGCCTGACCCTCACCCGTCCCCTAATCCTAACCCGTACGCTGACACTGACCCGCGCCCTCACACGTACGCTCCCCCTAAAGCGTTGTCGTACCCTCACCTGGACCCTAAACCGTCCCCGTCCCCTAACCCTAACCCTAGCCCGAACCCTAACCCTAACCCTTCCCCGAAGCCTGACCCTCACCCGTCCCCTAATCCTAACCCGTACGCTGACACTGACCCGCGCCCTCACACGTACGCTCCCCCTAAAGCGTTGTCGTCCCCTCACCTGGACCCTAAACCGTCCCCGTCCCCTAACCCTAACCCTAGCCCGAACCCTAACCCTAACCCTTCCCCGAAACCTGACCCTCACCCGTCCCCTAATCCTAACCCGTACGCTGACACTGACCCGCGCCCTCACACGTACGCTCCCCCTAAAGCGTTGTCGTACCCTCACCTGGACCCTAAACCGTCCCCGTCCCCTAACCCTAACCCTAGCCCGAACCCTAACCCTAACCCTTCCCCGAAGCCTGACCCTCACCCGTCCCCTAATCCTAACCCGTACGCTGACACTGACCCGCGCCCTCACACGTACGCTCCCCCTAAAGCGTTGTCATACACTCACCTGGACCCTAAACCGTCCCCGTCCCCTAACCCTAACCCTAGCCCGAACCCTAACCCTAACCCTTCCCCGAAGCCTGACCCTCACCCGTCCCCTAATCCTAACCCGTACGCTGACACTGACACGCGCCCTCACACGTACGCTCTCCCTAAAGCGTTGTCGTACCCACACCTGGACCCTAAACCGTCCCCGTCCCCTAACCCTAACCCTAGCCCGAACCCTAACTCTAACCCTTCCCCGAAGCCTGACCCTCACCCGTCCCCTAATCCTAACCCGTACGCTGACACTGACCCGCGCCCTCACACGTACGCTCCCCCTAAAGCTTTGTCGTACCCTCACCTGGACCCTAAACCGTCCCCGTCCCCTAACCCTAACCCTAGCCCGAACCCTAACCCTAACCCTTCCCCGAAGCCTGACCCTCACCCGTCCCCTAATCCTAACCCGTACGCTGACACTGACCCGCGCCCTCACACGTACGCTCCCCCTAAAGCGTTGTCGTACCCTCACCTGGACCCTAAACCGTCCCCGTCCCCTAAACCTAACCCTAGCCCGAACCCTAACCCTAACCCTTCCCCGAAGCCTGACCCTCACCCGTCCCCTAATCCTAACCCGTACGCTGACACTGACCCGCGCCCTCACACGTACGCTCCCCCTAAAGCATTGTCGTCCCCTCACCTGGACCCTAAACCGTCCCCGTCCCCTAACCCTAACCCTAGCCTGAACCCTAACCCTAAACCTTCCCCGAAGCCTGACCCTCACCCGTCCCCTAATCCTAACCCGTACGCTGACACTGACCCGCGCCCTCACACGTACGCTCCCCCTAAAGCGTTGTCGTACCCTCACCTGGACCCTAAACCGTCCCCGTCCCGTAAACCTAACCCTAGCCCGAACCCTAACCCTAACCCTTCCCCGAAGCCTGACCCTCACCCGTCCCCTAATCCTAACCCGTACGCTGACACTGACCCGCGCCCTCACACGTACGCTCCCCCTAAAGCGTTGTCGTCCCCTCACCTGGACCCTAAACCGTCCCCGTCCCCTAACCCTAACCCTAGCCCGAACCTTAACCCTAACCCTTCCCCGAAGCCTGACCCTCACCCGTCCCCTAATCCTAACCCGTACGCTGACACTGACCCGCGCCCTCACACGTACGCTCCCCCTAAAGCGTTGTCGTACCCTCACCTGGACCCTAAACCGTCCCCGTCCCCTAACCCTAACCCTAGCCCGAACCCTAACCCTAACCCTTCCCCGAAGCCTGACCCTCACCCGTCCCCTAATTCTAACCCGTACGCTGACACTGACCCGCGCCCTCACACGTACGCTCCCCCTAAAGCGTTGTCATACACTCACCTGGACCCTAAACCGTCCCCGTCCCCTAACCCTAACCCTAGCCCGAACCCTAACCCTAACCCTTCACCGAAGCCTGACCCTCACCCGTCCCCTAATCCTAACCCGTACGCTGACACTGACCCGCGCCCTCACACGTACGCTCCCCCTAAAGCGTTGTCGTACCCTCACCTGGACCCTAAACCGTCCCCGTCCCCTAACCCTAACCCTAGCCCGAACCCTAACCCTAACCCTTCCCCGAAGCCTGACCCTCACCCGTCCCCTAATCCTAACCCGTACGGTGACACTGACCCGCGCCCTCACACGTACGCTCCCCCTAAAGCGTTGTCGTACCCTCACCTGGACCCTAAACCGTCCCCGTCCCCTAACCCTAACCCTAGCCCGAACCCTAACCCTAACCCTTCCCCGAAGCCTGACCCTCACCCGTCCCCTAATCCTAACCCGTACGCTGACACTGACCCGCGCCCTCACACGTACGCTCCCCCTAAAGCGTTGTCGTACCCTCACCTGGACCCTAAACCGTCCCCGTCCCCTAACCCTAACCCTAGCCCGAACCCTAACCCTAACCCTTCCCCGAAGCCTGACCCTCACCCGTCCCCTAATCCTAACCCGTACGCTGACACTAACCCGCGCCCTCACACGTACGCTCCCCCTAAAGCGTTGTCGTACCCTCACCTGGACCCTAAACCGTCCCCGTCCCCTAACCCTAACCCTAGCCCGAACCCTAACCCTAAACCTTCCCCGAAGCCTGACCCTCACCCGTCCCCTAATCCTAACCCGTACGCTGACACTGACCCGCGCCCTCACACGTACGCTCCCCCTAAAGCGTTGTCGTACCCTCACCTGGACCCTAAACCGTCCCCGTCCCCTAACCCTAACCCTAGCCCGAACCCTAACCCTAACCCTTCCCCGAAGCCTGACCCTCACCCGTCCCCTAATCCTAACCCGTACGCTGACACTGACCCGCGCCCTCACACGTACGCTCCCCCTAAAGCGTTGTCGTACCCTCACCTGGACCCTAAACCGTCCCCGTCCCCTAACCCTAACCCTAGCCCGAACCCTAACCCTAACCCTTCCCCGAAGCCTGACCCTCACCCGTCCCCTAATCCTAACCCGTACGCTGACACTGACCCGCGCCCTCACACATACGCTCCCCCTAAAGCGTTGTCGTACCCTCACCTGGACCCTAAACCGTCCCCGTCCCCTAACCCTAACCCTACCCCGAACCCTAACCCTAACCCTTCCCCGAAGCCTGACCCTCACCCGTCCCCTAATCCTAACCCGTACGCTGACACTAACCCGCGCCCTCACACGTACGCTCCCCCTAAAGCGTTGTCGTACCCTCACCTGGACCCTAAACCGTCCCCGTCCCCTAACCCTAACCCTAGCCCGAACCCTAACCCTAACCCTTTCCCGAAGCCTGACCCTCACCCGTCCCCTAATCCTAACCCGTACGCTGACACTGACCCGCGCCCTCACACGTACGCTCCCCCTAAAGCGTTGTCGTACCCTCACCTGGACCCTAAACCGTCCCCGTCCCCTAACCCTAACCCTAGCCCGAACCCTAACCCTAACCCTTCCCCGAAGCCTGACCCTCAGCCGTCCCCTAATCCTAACCCGTACGCTGACACTGACCCGCGCCCTCACACGTACGCTCCCCCTAAAGCGTTGTCGTACCCACACCTGGACCCTAAACCGTCCCCGTCCCCTAACCCTAACCCTAGCCCGAACCCTAACCCTAACCCTTCCCCGAAGCCTGACCCTCACCCGTCCCCTAATCCTAACCCGTACGCTGACACTGACCCGCGCCCTCACACGTACGCTCCCCCTAAAGCGTTGTCGTACCCTCACCTGGACCCTAAACCGTCCCCGTCCCCTAACCCTAACCCTAGCCCGAACCCTAACCCTAACCCTTCCCCGAAGCCTGACCCTCACCCGTCCCCTAATCCTAACCCGTACGCTGACACTGACCCGCGCCCTCACACGTACGCTCCCCCTAAAGCGTTGTCGTCCCCTCACCTGGACCCTAAACCGTCCCCGTCCCCTAACCCTAACCCTAGCCCGAACCCTAACCCTAAACCTTCCCCGAAGCCTGACCCTCACCCGTCCCCTAATCCTAACCCGTACGCTGACACTGACCCGCGCCCTCACACGTACGCTCCCCCTAAAGCGTTGTCGTACCCTCACCTGGACCCTAAACCGTCCCCGTCCCCTAACCCTAACCCTAGCCCGAACCCTAACCCTAACCCTTCCCCGAAGCCTGACCCTCACCCGTCCCCTAATCCTAACCCGTACGCTGACACTGACCCGCGCCCTCACACGTACGCTCCCCCTAAAGCGTTGTCGTACCCTCACCTGGACCCTAAACCGTCCCCGTCCCCTAACCCTAACCCTAGCCCGAACCCTAACCCTAACCTTTCCCCGAAGCCTGACCCTCACCCGTCCCCTAATCCTAACCCGTACGCTGACACTGACCCGCGCCCTCACACGTACGCTCCCCCTAAAGCGTTGTCGTACCCTCACCTGGACCCTAAACCGTCCCCGTCCCCTAACCCTAACCCTAGCCCGAACCCTAACCCTAACCCTTCCCCGAAGCCTGACCCTCACACGTCCCCTAATCCTAACCCGTACGCTGACACTGACCCGCGCCCTCACACGTACGCTCCCCCTAAAGCGTTGTCGTACCCACACCTGGACCCTAAACCGTCCCCGTCCCCTAACCCTAACCCTAGCCCGAACCCTAACCCTAACCCTTCCCCGAAGCCTGACCCTCAGCCGTCCCCTAATCCTAACCCGTACGCTGACACTGACCCGCGCCCTCACACGTACGCTCCCCCTAAAGCGTTGTCGTACCCACACCTGGACCCTAAACCGTCCCCGTCCCCTAACCCTAACCCTAGCCCGAACCCTAACCCTAACCCTTCCCCGAAGCCTGACCCTCACCCGTCCCCTAATCCTAACCCGTACGCTGACACTGACCCGCGCCCTCACACGTACGCTCCCCCTAAAGCGTTGTCGTACCCTCACCTGGACCCTAAACCGTCCCCGTCCCCTAACCCTAACCCTAGCCCGAACCCTAACCCTAACCCTTCCCCGAAGCCTGACCCTCACCCGTCCCCTAATCCTAACCCGTACGCTGACACTGACCCGCGCCCTCACACGTACGCTCTCCCTAAAGCGTTGTCGTCCCCTCACCTGGACCCTAAACCGTCCCCGTCCCCTAACCCTAACCCTAGCCCGAACCCTAACCCTAAACCTTCCCCGAAGCCTGACCCTCACCCGTCCCCTAATCCTAACCCGTACGCTGACACTGACCCGCGCCCTCACACGTACGCTCCCCCTAAAGCGTTGTCGTACCCTCACCTGGACCCTAAACCGTCCCCGTCCCCTAACCCTAACCCTAGCCCGAACCCTAACCCTAACCCTTCCCCGAAGCCTGACCCTCACCCGTCCCCTAATCCTAACCCGTACGCTGACACTGACCCGCGCCCTCACACGTACGCTCCCCCTAAAGCGTTGTCGTACCCTCACCTGGACCCTAAACCGTCCCCGTCCCCTAACCCTAACCCTAGACCAAACCCTAACCCTAACCCTTCCCCGAAGCCTGACCCTCACCCGTCCCCTAATCCTAACCCGTACGCTGACACTGACCCGCGCCCTCACACGTACGCTCCCCCTAAAGCGTTGTCGTACCCTCACCTGGACCCTAAACCGTCCCCGTCCCCTAACCCTAACCCTAGCCCGAACCCTAACCCTAACCCTTCCCCGAAGCCTGACCCTCACCCGTCCCCTAATCCTAACCCGTACGCTGACACTGACCCGCGCCCTCACACGTACGCTCCCCCTAAAGCGTTGTCGTACCCTCACCTGGACCCTAAACCGTCCCCGTCCCCTAACCCTAACCCTAGCCCGAACCCTAACCCTAACCCTTCCCCGAAGCCTGACCCTCACC
The DNA here is from genome assembly GCF_964374135.1 of Grampus griseus. NCBI lineage: Eukaryota > Metazoa > Chordata > Mammalia > Artiodactyla > Delphinidae > Grampus > Grampus griseus. The sequence continues at coordinate 194,807 of NW_028132974.1, read as the reverse complement.
CGTCCCCTAATCCTAACCCGTACGCTGACACTGACCCGCGCCCTCACACGTACGCTCCCCCTAAAGCGTTGTCGTACCCTCACCTGGACCCTAAACCGTCCCCGTCCCCTAACCCTAACCCTAGCCCGAACCCTAACCCTAACACTTCCCCGAAGCCTGACCCTCACCCGTCCCCTAATCCTAACCCGTACGCTGACACTGACCCGCGCCCTCACACGTACGCTCCCCCTAAAGCGTTGTCGTACCCTCACCTGGACCCTAAACCGTCCCCGTCCCCTAACCCTAAACCTAGCCCGAACCCTAACCCTAACCCTTCCCCGAAGCCTGACCCTCACCCGTCCCCTAATCCTAACCCGTACGCTGACACTGACCCGCGCCCTCACACGTACGCTCCCCCTAAAGCGTTGTCGTACCCTCACCTGGACCCTAAACCGTCCCCGTCCCCTAACCCTAACCCTAGCCCGAACCCTAACCCTAACCCTTCCCCGAAGCCTGACCCTCACCCGTCCCCTAATCCTAACCCGTACGCTGACACTGACCCGCGCCCTCACACGTACGCTCCCCCTAAAGCGTTGTCGTACCCTCACCTGGACCCTAAACCGTCCCCGTCCCCTAACCCTAACCCTAGCCCGAACCCTAACCCTAACCCTTCCCCGAAGCCTGACCCTCACCCGTCCCCTAATCCTAACCCGTACGCTGACACTGACCCGCGCCCTCACACGTACGCTCCCCCTAAAGCGTTGTCGTACCCTCACCTGGACCCTAAACCGTCCCCGTCCCCTAACCCTAACCCTAGCCCGAACCCTAACCCTAACCCTTCCCCGAAGCCTGACCCTCACCCGTCCCCTAATCCTAACCCGTACGCTGACACTGACCCGCGCCCTCACACGTACGCTCCCCCTAAAGCGTTGTCGTACCCTCACCTGGACCCTAAACCGTCCCCGTCCCCTAACCCTAACCCTAGCCCGAACCCTAACCCTAACACTTCCCCGAAGCCTGACCCTCACCCGTCCCCTAATCCTAACCCGTACGCTGACACTGACCCGCGCCCTCACACGTACGCTCCCCCTAAAGCGTTGTCGTACCCTCACCTGGACCCTAAACCGTCCCCGTCCCCTAACCCTAAACCTAGCCCGAACCCTAACCCTAACCCTTCCCCGAAGCCTGACCCTCACCCGTCCCCTAATCCTAACCCGTACGCTGACACTGACCCGCGCCCTCACACGTACGCTCCCCCTAAAGCGTTGTCGTACCCTCACCTGGACCCTAAACCGTCCCCGTCCCCTAACCCTAACCCTAGCCCGAACCCTAACCCTAACCCTTCCCCGAAGCCTGACCCTCACCCGTCCCCTAATCCTAACCCGTACGCTGACACTGACCCGCGCCCTCACACGTACGCTCCCCCTAAAGCATTGTCGTACCCTCACCTGGACCCTAAACCGTCCCCGTCCCCTAACCCTAACCCTAGCCCGAACCCTAACCCTAACCCTTCCCCGAAGCCTGACCCTCACCCGTCCCCTAATCCTAACCCGTACGCTGACACTGACCCGCGCCCTCACACGTACGCTCCCCCTAAAGCGTTGTCGTACCCTCACCTGGACCCTAAACCGTCCCCGTCCCCTAACCCTAACCCTAGCCCGAACCCTAACCCTAACCCTTTCCCCGAAGCCTGACCCTCACCCGTCCCCTAATCCTAACCCGTACGCTGACACTGACCCGCGCCCTCACACGTACGCTCCCCCTAAAGCGTTGTCGTACCCTCACCTGGACCCTAAACCGTCCCCGTCCCCTAACCCTAACCCTAGCCCGAACCCTAACCCTAACCCTTCCCCGAAGCCTGACCCTCACCCGTCCCCTAATCCTAACCCGTACGCTGACACTGACCCGCGCCCTCACACGTACGCTCCCCCTAAAGCGTTGTCGTACCCACACCTGGACCCTAAACCGTCCCCGTCCCCTAACCCTAACCCTAGCCCGAACCCTAACCCTAACCCTTCCCCGAAGCCTGACCCTCACCCGTCCCCTAATCCTAACCCGTACGCTGACACTGACCCGCGCCCTCACACGTACGCTCCCCCTAAAGCGTTGTCGTACCCTCACCTGGACCCTAAACCGTCCCCGTCCCCTAACCCTAACCCTAGCCCGAACCCTAACCCTAACCCTTCCCCGAAGCCTGACCCTCACCCGTCCCCTAATCCTAACCCGTACGCTGACACTGACCCGCGCCCTCACACGTACGCTCCCCCTAAAGCGTTGTCGTCCCCTCACCTGGACCCTAAACCGTCCCCGTCCCCTAACCCTAACCCTAGCCCGAACCCTAACCCTAAACCTTCCCCGAAGCCTGACCCTCACCCGTCCCCTAATCCTAACCCGTACGCTGACACTGACCCGCGCCCTCACACGTACGCTCCCCCTAAAGCGTTGTCGTCCCCTCACCTGGACCCTAAACCGTCCCCGTCCCCTAACCCTAACCCTAGCCCGAACCCTAACCCTAACCCTTCCCCGAAGCCTGACCCTCACCCGTCCCCTAATCCTAACCCGTACGCTGACACTGACCCGCGCCCTCACACGTACGCTCCCCCTAAAGCGTTGTCGTACCCTCACCTGGACCCTAAACCGTCCCCGTCCCCTAACCCTAACCCTAGCCCGAACCCTAACCCTAACCCTTCCCCGAAGCCTGACCCTCACCCGTCCCCTAATCCTAACCCGTACGCTGACACTGACCCGCGCCCTCACACGTACGCTCCCCCTAAAGCGTTGTCGTACCCTCACCTGGACCCTAAACCGTCCCCGTCCCCTAACCCTAACCCTAGCCCGAACCCTAACCCTAACCCTTCCCCGAAGCCTGACCCTCACCCGTCCCCTAATCCTAACCCGTACGCTGACACTGACCCGCGCCCTCACACGTACGCTCCCCCTAAAGCGTTGTCGTACCCACACCTGGACCCTAAACCGTCCCCGTCCCCTAACCCTAACCCTAGCCCGAACCCTAACCCTAACCCTTCCCCGAAGCCTGACCCTCAGCCGTCCCCTAATCCTAACCCGTACGCTGACACTGACCCGCGCCCTCACACGTACGCTCCCCCTAAAGCGTTGTCGTACCCACACCTGGACCCTAAACCGTCCCCGTCCCCTAACCCTAACCCTAGCCCGAACCCTAACCCTAACCCTTCCCCGAAGCCTGACCCTCACCCGTCCCCTAATCCTAACCCGTACGCTGACACTGACCCGCGCCCTCACACGTACGCTCCCCCTAAAGCGTTGTCGTACCCTCACCTGGACCCTAAACCGTCCCCGTCCCCTAACCCTAACCCTAGCCCGAACCCTAACCCTTCCCCGAAGCCTGACCCTCACCCGTCCCCTAATCCTAACCCGTACGCTGACACTGACCCGCGCCCTCACACGTACGCTCCCCCTAAAGCGTTGTCGTCCCCTCACCTGTACCCTAAACCGTCCCCGTCCCCTAACCCTAACCCTAGCCCGAACCCTAACCCTAACCCTTCCCCGAAGCCTGACCCTCACCCGTCCCCTAATCCTAACCCGTACGCTGACACTGACCCGCGCCCTCACACGTACGCTCCCCCTAAAGCGTTGTCGTACCCTCACCTGGACCCTAAACCGTCCCCGTCCCCTAACCCTAACCCTAGCCCGAACCCTAACCCTAACCCTTCCCCGAAGCCTGACCCTCACCCGTCCCCTAATCCTAACCCGTACGCTGACACTGACCCGCGCCCTCACACGTACGCTCCCCCTAAAGCGTTGTCGTACCCTCACCTGGACCCTAAACCGTCCCCGTCCCCTAACCCTAACCCTAGCCCGAACCCTAACCCTAACCCTTCCCCGAAGCCTGACCCTCACCCGTCCCCTAATCCTAACCCGTACGCTGACACTGACCCACGCCCTCACACGTACGCTCCCCCTAAAGCGTTGTCGTCCCCTCACCTGGACCCTAAACCGTCCCCGTCCCCTAACCCTAACCCTAGCCCGAACCCTAACCCTAAACCTTCCCCGAAGCCTGACCCTCACCCGTCCCCTAATCCTAACCCGTACGCTGACATTGACCCGCGCCCTCACACGTACGCTCCCCCTAAAGCGTTGTCGTACCCTCACCTGGACCCTAAACCGTCCCCGTCCCCTAACCCTAACCCTAGCCCGAACCCTAACCCTAACCCTTCCCCGAAGCCTGACCCTCACCCGTCCCCTAATCCTAACCCGTACGCTGACACTGACCCGCGCCCTCACACGTACGCTCCCCCTAAAGCGTTGTCGTACCCTCACCTGGACCCTAAACCGTCCCCGTCCCCTAACCCTAACCCTAGCCCGAACCCTAACCGTAACCCTTCCCCGAAGCCTGACCCTCACCCGTCCCCTAATCCTAACCCGTACGCTGACACTGACCCGCGCCCTCACACGTACGCTCCCCCTAAAGCGTTGTCGTACCCTCACCTGGACCCTAAACCGTCCCCGTCCCCTAACCCTAACCCTAGCCCGAACCCTAACCCTAACCCTTCCCCGAAGCCTGACCCTCACCCGTCCCCTAATCCTAACCCGTACGCTGACACTGACCCGCGCCCTCACACGTACGCTCCCCCTAAAGCGTTGTCATACACTCACCTGGACCCTAAACCGTCCCCGTCCCCTAACCCTAACCCTAGCCCGAACCCTAACCCTAACCCTTCCCCGAAGCCTGACCCTCACCCGTCCCCTAATCCTAACCCGTACGCTGACACTGACCCGCGCCCTCACACGTACGCTCCCCCTAAAGCGTTGTCGTACCCTCACCTGGACCCTAAACCGTCCCCGTCCCCTAACCCTAACCCTAGCCCGAACCCTAACCCTAACCCTTCCCCGAAGCCTGACCCTCACCCGTCCCCTAATCCTAACCCGTACGCTGACACTGACCCGCGCCCTCACACGTACGCTCCCCCTAAAGCGTTGTCGTACCCTCACCTGGACCCTAAACTGTCCCCGTCCCCTAACCCTAACCCTAGCCCGAACCCTAACCCTAACCCTTCCCCGAAGCCTGACCCTCACCCGTCCCCTAATCCTAACCCGTACGCTGACACTGACCCGCGCCCTCACACGTACGCTCCCCCTAAAGCGTTGTCGTACCCTCACCTGGACCCTAAACCGTCCCCGTCCCCTAACCCTAACCCTAGCCCGAACCCTAACCCTAACCCTTCCCCGAAGCCTGACCCTCACCCGTCCCCTAATCCTAACCCGTACGCTGACACTGACCCGCGCCCTCACACGTACGCTCCCCCGAAAGCGTTGTCGTACCCTCACCTGGACCCTAAACCGTCCCCGTCCCCTAACCCTAACCCTAGCCCGAACCCTAACCCTAACCCTTCCCCGAAGCCTGACCCTCACCCGTCCCCTAATCCTAACCCGTACGCTGACACTGACCCGCGCCCTCACACGTACGCTCCCCCTAAAGCGTTGTCGTCCCCTCACCTGGACCCTAAACCGTCCCCGTCCCCTAACCCTAACCCTAGCCCGAACCCTAACCCTAACCCTTCCCCGAAGCCTGACCCTCACCCGTCCCCTAATCCTAACCCGTACGCTGACACTGACCCGCGCCCTCACACGTACACTCCCCCTAAAGCGTTGTCGTACCCTCACCTGGACCCTAAACCGTCCCCGTCCCCTAACCCTAACCCTAGCCCGAAACCTAACCCTAACCCTTCCCCGAAGCCTGACCCTCACCCGTCCCCTAATCCTAACCCGTACGCTGACACTGACCCGCGCCCTCACACGTACGCTCCCCCTAAAGCGTTGTCGTACCCTCACCTGGACCCTAAACCGTCCCCGTCCCCTAACCCTAACCCTAGCCCGAACCCTAACCCTAACCCTTCCCCGAAGCCTGACCCTCACCCGTCCCCTAATCCTAACCCGTACGCTGACATTGACCCGCGCCCTCACACGTACGCTCCCCCTAAAGCGTTGTCGTACCCTCACCTGGATCCTAAACCGTCCCCGTCCCCTAACCCTAACCCTAGCCCGAACCCTAACCCTAACCCTTCCCCGAAGCCTGACCCTCACCCGTCCCCTAATCCTAACCCGTACGCTGACACTGACCCGCGCCCTCACACGTACGCTCCCCCTAAAGCGTTGTCGTACCCTCACCTGGACCCTAAACCGTCCCCGTCCCCTAACCCTAACCCTAGCCCGAACCCTAACCCTAACCCTTCCCCGAAGCCTGACCCTCACCCGTCCCCTAATCCTAACCCGTACGCTGACACTGACCCGCGCCCTCACACGTACGCTCCCCCTAAAGCGTTGTCGTACCCCCACCTGGACCCTAAACCGTCCCCATCCCCGTCCTCTAACCCTAGCCCGAACCCTAACCCTAACCCTTCCCCGAAGCCTGACCCTCACCCGTCCCCTAATCCTAACCCGTACGCTGACACTGACCCGCGCCCTCACACGTACGCTCCCCCTAAAGCGTTGTCGTACCCTCACCTGGACCCTAAACCGTCCCCGTCCCCTAACCCTAACCCTAGCCCGAACCCTAACCCTAACCCTTCCCCGAAGCCTGACCCTCACCCGTCCCCTAATCCTAACCCGTACGCTGACACTGACCCGCGCCCTCACACGTACGCTCCCCGTAAAGCGTTGTCGTACCCTCACCTGGACCCTAAACCGTCCCCGTCCCCTAACCCTAACCCTAGCCCGAACCCTAACCCTAACCCTTCCCCGAAGCCTGACCCTCACCCGTCCCCTAATCCTAACCCGTACGCTGACACTAACCCGCGCCCTCACACGTACGCTCCCCCTAAAGCGTTGTCGTACCCTCACCTGGACCCTAAACCGTCCCCATCCCCTAACCCTAACCCTAGCCCGAACCCTAACCCTAACCCTTCCCCGAAGCCTGACCCTCACCCGTCCCCTAATCCTAACCCGTACGCTGACACTAACCCGCGCCCTCACACGTACGCTCCCCCTAAAGCGTTGTCGTACCCTCACCTGGACCCTAAACCGTCCCCGTCCCCTAACCCTAACCCTAGCCCGAACCCTAACCCTAACCCTTCCCCGAAGCCTGACCCTCACCCGTCCCCTAATCCTAACCCGTACGCTGACACTGACCCGCGCCCTCACACGTACGCTCCCCCTAAAGCGTTGTCGTACCCTCACCTGGACCCTAAACCGTCCCCGTCCCCTAACCCTAACCCTAGCCCGAACCCTAACCGTAACCCTTCCCCGAAGCCTGACCCTCACCCGTCCCCTAATCCTAACCCGTACGCTGACACTGACCCGCGCCCTCACACGTACGCTCCCCCTAAAGCGTTGTCGTACCCTCACCTGGACCCTAAACCGTCCCCGTCCCCTAACCCTAACCCTAGCCCGAACCCTAACCCTAACCCTTCCCCGAAGCCTGACCCTCACCCGTCCCCTAATCCTAACCCGTACGCTGACACTGACCCGCGCCCTCACACGTACGCTCCCCCTAAAGCGTTGTCATACACTCACCTGGACCCTAAACCGTCCCCGTCCCCTAACCCTAACCCTAGCCCGAACCCTAACCCTAACCCTTCCCCGAAGCCTGACCCTCACCCGTCCCCTAATCCTAACCCGTACGCTGACACTGACCCGCGCCCTCACACGTACGCTCCCCCTAAAGCGTTGTCGTACCCTCACCTGGACCCTAAACCGTCCCCGTCCCCTAACCCTAACCCTAGCCCGAACCCTAACCCTAACCCTTCCCCGAAGCCTGACCCTCACCCGTCCCCTAATCCTAACCCGTACGCTGACACTGACCCGCGCCCTCACACGTACGCTCCCCCTAAAGCGTTGTCGTACCCTCACCTGGACCCTAAACCGTCCCCGTCCCCTAACCCTAACCCTAGCCCGAACCCTAACCCTAACCCTTCCCCGAAGCCTGACCCTCACCCGTCCCCTAATCCTAACCCGTACGCTGACACTGACCCGCGCCCTCACACGTACGCTCCCCCTAAAGCGTTGTCGTACCCTCACCTGGACCCTAAACCGTCCCCGTCCCCTAACCCTAACCCTAGCCCGAACCCTAACCCTAACCCTTCCCCGAAGCCTGACCCTCACCCGTCCCCTAATCCTAACCCGTACGCTGACACTGACCCGCGCCCTCACACGTACGCTCCCCCGAAAGCGTTGTCGTACCCTCACCTGGACCCTAAACCGTCCCCGTCCCCTAACCCTAACCCTAGCCCGAACCCTAACCCTAACCCTTCCCCGAAGCCTGACCCTCACCCGTCCCCTAATCCTAACCCGTACGCTGACACTGACCCGCGCCCTCACACGTACGCTCCCCCTAAAGCGTTGTCGTCCCCTCACCTGGACCCTAAACCGTCCCCGTCCCCTAACCCTAACCCTAGCCCGAACCCTAACCCTAACCCTTCCCCGAAGCCTGACCCTCACCCGTCCCCTAATCCTAACCCGTACGCTGACACTGACCCGCGCCCTCACACGTACACTCCCCCTAAAGCGTTGTCGTACCCTCACCTGGACCCTAAACCGTCCCCGTCCCCTAACCCTAACCCTAGCCCGAAACCTAACCCTAACCCTTCCCCGAAGCCTGACCCTCACCCGTCCCCTAATCCTAACCCGTACGCTGACACTGACCCGCGCCCTCACACGTACGCTCCCCCTAAAGCGTTGTCGTACCCTCACCTGGACCCTAAACCGTCCCCGTCCCCTAACCCTAACCCTAGCCCGAACCCTAACCCTAACCCTTCCCCGAAGCCTGACCCTCACCCGTCCCCTAATCCTAACCCGTACGCTGACACTGACCCGCGCCCTCACACGTACGCTCCCCCTAAAGCGTTGTCGTACCCTCACCTGGACCCTAAACCGTCCCCGTCCCCTAACCCTAACCCTAGCCCGAACCCTAACCCTAACCCTTCCCCGAAGCCTGACCCTCACCCGTCCCCTAATCCTAACCCGTACGCTGACACTGACCCGCGCCCTCACACGTACGCTCCCCCTAAAGCGTTGTCGTACCCCCACCTGGACCCTAAACCGTCCCCATCCCCGTCCTCTAACCCTAGCCCGAACCCTAACCCTAACCCTTCCCCGAAGCCTGACCCTCACCCGTCCCCTAATCCTAACCCGTACGCTGACACTGACCCGCGCCCTCACACGTACGCTCCCCCTAAAGCGTTGTCGTACCCTCACCTGGACCCTAAACCGTCCCCGTCCCCTAACCCTAACCCTAGCCCGAACCCTAACCCTAACCCTTCCCCGAAGCCTGACCCTCACCCGTCCCCTAATCCTAACCCGTACGCTGACACTGACCCGCGCCCTCACACGTACGCTCCCCGTAAAGCGTTGTCGTACCCTCACCTGGACCCTAAACCGTCCCCGTCCCCTAACCCTAACCCTAGCCCGAACCCTAACCCTAACCCTTCCCCGAAGCCTGACCCTCACCCGTCCCCTAATCCTAACCCGTACGCTGACACTAACCCGCGCCCTCACACGTACGCTCCCCCTAAAGCGTTGTCGTACCCTCACCTGGACCCTAAAACGTCCCCATCCCCTAACCCTAACCCTAGCCCGAACCCTAACCCTAACCCTTCCCCGAAGCCTGACCCTCACCCGTCCCCTAATCCTAACCCGTACGCTGACACTAACCCGCGCCCTCACACGTACGCTCCCCCTAAAGCGTTGTCGTACCCTCACCTGGACCCTAAACCGTCCCCGTCCCCTAACCCTAACCCTAGCCCGAACCCTAACCCTAACCCTTCCCCGAAGCCTGACCCTCACCCGTCCCCTAATCCTAACCCGTACGCTGACACTGACCCGCGCCCTCACACGTACGCTCCCCCTAAAGCGTTGTCGTACCCTCACCTGGACCCTAAACCGTCCCCGTCCCCTAACCCTAACCCTAGCCCGAACCCTAAACCTAACCCTTCCCCGAAGCCTGACCCTCACCCGTCCCCTAATCCTAACCCGTACGCTGACACTGACCCGCGCCCTCACACGTACGCTCCCCCTAAAGCGTTGTCGTACCCACACCTGGACCCTAAACCGTCCCCGTCCCTTAACCCTAACCCTAGCCCGAACCCTAACCCTAACCCTTCCCCGAAGACTGACCCTCACCCGTCCCCTAATCCTAACCCGTACGCTGACACTGACCCGCGCCCTCACACGTACGCTCCCCCTAAAGCGTTGTCGTCCCCTCACCTGGACCCTAAACCGTCCCCGTCCCCTAACCCTAACCCTAGCCCGAACCCTAACCCTAACCCTTCCCCGAAGCCTGACCCTCACCCGTCCCCCAATCCTAACCCGTACCCTGACACTAACCCGCGCCCTCACACGTACGCTCCCCCTAAAGCGTTGTCGTACCCTCACCTGGACCCTAAACCGTCCCCGTCCCCTAAACCTAACCCTAGCCCGAACCCTAACCCTAACCCTAACCCTTTCCCGAAGCCTGACCCTCACCCGTCCCCTAATCCTAACCCGTACGCTGACACTGACCCGCGCCCTCACACGTACGCTCCCCCTAAAGCGTTGTCGTACCCTCACCTGGACCCTAAACCGTCCCCGTCCCCTAACCCTAACCCTAGCCCGAACCCTAACCCTAACCCTTCCCCGAAGCCTGACCCTCACCCGTCCCCTAATCCTAACCCGTACGCTGACACTGACCCGCGCCCTCACACGTACGCTCCCCATAAAGCGTTGTCGTACCCTCACCTGGACCCTAAACCGTCCCCGTCCCCTAACCCTAACTCTAGCCCGAACCCTAACCCTAACCCTTCCCCGAAGCCTGACCCTCACCCGTCCCCTAATCCTAACCCGTACGCTGACACTGACCCGCGCCCTCACACGTACGCTCCCCCTAAAGCGTTGTCGTACCCTCATTGGACCCTAAACCGTCCCCGTCCCCTAACCCTAACCCTAGCCCGAACCCTAACCCTAACCCTTCCCCGAAGCCTGACCCTCACCCGTCCCCTAATCCTAACCCGTACGCTGACACTAACCCGCGCCCTCACACGTACGCTCCCCCTAAAGCGTTGTCGTACCCTCACCTGGACCCTAAACCGTCCCCGTCCCCGTCCCCTAACCCTAGCCCGAACCCTAACCCTAACACTTCCCCGAAGCCTGACCCTCACCCGTCCCCTAATCCTAACCCGTACGCTGACACTGACCCGTGCCCTCACACGTACGCTCCCCCTAAAGCGTTGTCGTACCCTCACCTGGACCCTAAACCGTCCCCGTCCCCTAACCCTAACCCTAGCCCGAACCCTAACCCTAACCCTTCCCTGAAGCCTGACCCTCACCCGTCCCCTAATCCTAACCCGTACGCTGACACTAACCCGCGCCCTCACACGTACGCTCCCCCTAAAGCGTTGTCGTACCCTCACCTGGACCCTAAACCGTCCCCGTCCCCTAACCGTAACCCTAGCCCGAACCCTAACCCTAACCCTTCCCCGAAGCCTGACCCTCACCCGTCCCCTAATCCTAACCCGTACGCTGACACTGACCCGCGCCCTCACACGTACGCTTCCCCTAAAGCGTTGTCGTCCCCTCACCTGGACCCTAAACCGTCCCCGTCCCCTAACCCTAACCCTAGACCGAACCCTAACCCTAACCCTTCCCCGAAGCCTGACCCTCACCCGTCCCCTAATCCTAACCCGTACGCTGACACTGACCCGCGCCCTCACACGTACGCTCCCCCTAAAGCGTTGTCGTACCCTCACCTGGACCCTAAACCGTCCCCGTCCCCTAACCCTAACCCTAGCCCGAACCCTAACCCTAACCCTTCCCCGAAGCCTGACCCACACCCGTCCCCTAATCCTAACCCGTACGCTGACACTGACCCGCGCCCTCACACGTACGCTCCCCCTAAAGCGTTGTCGTACCCTCACCTGGACCCTAAACCGTCCCCGTCCCCTAACCCTAACCCTAGCCCGAACCCTAACCCTAACCCTTCCCCGAAGCCTGACCCTCACCCGTCCCCTAATCCTAACCCGTACGCTGACACTGACCCGCGCCCTCACACGTACGCTCCCCCTAAAGCGTTGTCGTACCCTCACCTGGACCCTAAACCGTCCCCGTCCCCTAACCCTAACCCTAGCCCGAACCCTAACCCTAACCCTTCCCCGAAGCCTGACCCTCACCCGTCCCCTAATCCTAACCCGTACGCTGACACTGACCCGCGCCCTCACACGTACGCTCCCCTGAAAGCGTTGTCGTACCCTCACCTGGACCCTAAACCGTCCCCGTCCCCTAACCCTAACCCTAGCCCGAACCCTAACCCTAACCCTTCCCCGAAGCCTGACCCTCACCCGTCCCCTAATCCTAACCCGTACGCTGACACTGACCCGCGCCCTCACACGTACGCTCCCCCTAAAGCGTTGTCGTCCCCTCACCTGGACCCTAAACCGTCCCCGTCCCCTAACCCTAACCCTAGCCCGAACCCTAACCCTAACCCTTCCCCGAAGCCTGACCCTCACCCGTCCCCTAATCCTAACCCGTACGCTGACACTGACCCGCGCCCTCACACGTACACTCCCCCTAAAGCGTTGTCGTACCCTCACCTGGACCCTAAACCGTCCCCGTCCCCTAACCCTAACCCTAGCCCGAACCCTAACCCTAACCCTTCCCCGAAGCCTGACCCTCACCCGTCCCCTAATCCTAACCCGTACGCTGACACTGACCCGCGCCCTCACACGTACGCTCCCCCTAAAGCGTTGTCGTACCCTCACCTGGACCCTAAACCGTCCCCGTCCCCTAACCCTAACCCTAGCCCGAACCCTAACCCTAACCCTTCCCCGAAGCCTGACCCTCACCCGTCCCCTAATCCTAACCCGTACGCTGACACTGACCCGCGCCCTCACACGTACGCTCCCCCTAAAGCGTTGTCGTACCCTCACCTGGATCCTAAACCGTCCCCGTCCCCTAACCCTAACCCTAGCCCGAACCCTAACCCTAACCCTTCCCCGAAGCCTGACCCTCACCCGTCCCCTAATCCTAACCCGTACGCTGACACTGACCCGCGCCCTCACACGTACGCTCCCCCTAAAGCGTTGTCGTACCCTCACCTGGACCCTAAACCGTCCCCGTCCCCTAACCCTAACCCTAGCCCGAACCCTAACCCTAACACTTCCCCGAAGCCTGACCCTCACCCGTCCCCTAATCCTAACCCGTACGCTGACACTGACCCGCGCCCTCACACGTACGCTCCCCCTAAAGCGTTGTCGTACCCCCACCTGGACCCTAAACCGTCCCCATCCCCGTCCTCTAACCCTAGCCCGAACCCTAACCCTAACCCTTCCCCGAAGCCTGACCCTCACCCGTCCCCTAATCCTAACCCGTACGCTGACACTGACCCGCGCCCTCACACGTACGCTCCCCCTAAAGCGTTGTCGTACCCTCACCTGGACCCTAAACCGTCCCCGTCCCCTAACCCTAACCCTAGCCCGAACCCTAACCCTAACCCTTCCCCGAAGCCTGACCCTCACCCGTCCCCTAATCCTAACCCGTACGCTGACACTGACCCGCGCCCTCACACGTGCGCTCCCCCTAAAGCATTGTCGTACCCTCACCTGGACCCTAAACCGTCCCCGTCCCCTAACCCTAACCCTAGCCCGAACCCTAACCCTAACCCTTCCCCGAAGCCTGACCCTCACCCGTCCCCTAATCCTAACCCGTACGCTGACACTAACCCGCGCCCTCACACGTACGCTCCCCCTAAAGCGTTGTCGTACCCTCACCTGGACCCTAAACCGTCCCCATTCCCTAACCCTAACCCTAGCCCGAACCCTAACCCTAACCCTTCCCCGAAGCCTGACCCTCACCCGTCCCCTAATCCTAACCCGTACGCTGACACTAACCCGCGCCCTCACACGTACGCTCCCCCTAAAGCGTTGTCGTACCCTCACCTGGACCCTAAACCGTCCCCGTCCCCTAACCCTAACCCTAGCCCGAACCCTAACCCTAACCCTTCCCCGAAGCCTGACCCTCACCCGTCCCCTAATCCTAACCCGTACGCTGACACTGACCCGCGCCCTCACACGTACGCTCCCCCTAAAGCGTTGTCGTACCCTCACCTGGACCCTAAACCGTCCCCGTCCCCTAACCCTAACCCTAGCCCGAACCCTAAACCTAACCCTTCCCCGAAGCCTGACCCTCACCCGTCCCCTAATCCTAACCCGTACGCTGACACTGACCCGCGCCCTCACACGTACGCTCCCCCTAAAGCGTTGTCGTACCCACACCTGGACCCTAAACCGTCCCCGTCCCTTAACCCTAACCCTAGCCCGAACCCTAACCCTAACCCTTCCCCGAAGACTGACCCTCACCCGTCCCCTAATCCTAACCCGTACGCTGACACTGACCCGCGCCCTCACACGTACGCTCCCCCTAAAGCGTTGTCGTACCCTCACCTGGACCCTAAACCGTCCCCGTCCCCTAACCCTAACCCTAGCCCGAACCCTAACCCTAACCCTTCCCCGAAGCCTGACCCTCACCCGTCCCCTAATCCTAACCCGTACCCTGACACTAACCCGCCCCCTCACACGTACGCTCCCCCTAAAGCGTTTTCGTACCCTCACCTGGACCCTAAACCGTCCCCGTCCCCTAACCCTAACCCTAGCCCGAACCCTAACCCTAACCCTAACCCTTTCCCGAAGCCTGACCCTCACCCGTCCCCTAATCCTAACCCGTACGCTGACACTGACCCGCGCCCTCACACGTACGCTCCCCCTAAAGCGTTGTCGTACCCTCACCTGGACCCTAAACCGTCCCCGTCCCCTAACCCTAACCCTAGCCCGAACCCTAACCCTAACCCTTCCCCGAAGCCTGACCCTCACCCGTCCCCTAATCCTAACCCGTACGCTGACACTGACCCGCGCCCTCACACGTACGCTCCCCATAAAGCGTTGTCGTACCCTCACCTGGACCCTAAACCGTCCCCGTCCCCTAACCCTAACCCTAGCCCGAACCCTAACCCTAACCCTTCCCCGAAGCCTGACCCTCACCCGTCCCCTAATCCTAACCCGTACGCTGACACTGACCCGCGCCCTCACACGTACGCTCCCCCTAAAGCGTTGTCGTACCCTCACCTGGACCCTAAACCGTCCCCGTCCCCTAACCCTAACCCTAGCCCGAACCCTAACCCTAACCCTTCCCCGAAGCCTGACCCTCACCCGTCCCCTAATCCTAACCCGTACGTTGACACTAACCCGCGCCCTCACACGTACGCTCCCCCTAAAGCGTTGTCGTACCCTCACCTGGACCCTAAACCGTCCCCGTCCCCGTCCCCTAACCCTAGCCCGAACCCTAACCCTAACACTTCCCCGAAGCCTGACCCTCACCCGTCCCCTAATCCTAACCCGTACGCTGACACTGACCCGCGCCCTCACACGTACGCTCCCCCTAAAGCGTTGTCGTACCCTCACCTGGACCCTAAACCGTCCCCGTCCCCTAACCCTAACCCTAGCCCGAACCCTAACCCTAACCCTTCACCGAAGCCTGACCCTCACCCGTCCCCTAATCCTAACCCGTACGCTGACACTAACCCGCGCCCTCACACGTACGCTCCCCCTAAAGCGTTGTCGTACCCTCACCTGGACCCTAAACCGTCCCCGTCCCCTAACCCTAACCCTAGCCCGAACCCTAACCCTAACCCTTCCCCGAAGCCTGACCCTCACCCGTCCCCTAATCCTAACCCGTACGCTGACACTGACCCGCGCCCTCACACGTACGCTTCCCCTAAAGCGTTGTCGTCCCCTCACCTGGACCCTAAACCGTCCCCGTCCCCTAACCCTAACCCTAGACCGAACCCTAACCCTAACCCTTCCCCGAAGCCTGACCCTCACCCGTCCCCTAATCCTAACCCGTACGCTGACACTGACCCGCGCCCTCACACGTACGCTCCCCCTAAAGCGTTGTCGTACCCTCACCTGGACCCTAAACCGTCCCCGTCCCCTAACCCTAACCCTAGCCCGAACCCTAACCCTAACCCTTCCCCGAAGCCTTACCCACACCCGTCCCCTAATCCTAACCCGTACGCTGACACTGACCCGCGCCCTCACACGTACGCTCCCCCTAAAGCGTTGTCGTACCCTCACCTGGACCCTAAACCGTCCCCGTCCCCTAACCCTAACCCTAGCCCGAACCCTAACCCTAACCCTTCCCCGAAGCCTGACCCTCACCCGTCCCCTAATCCTAACCCGTACGCTGACACTGACCCGCGCCCTCACACGTACGCTCCCCCTAAAGCGTTGTCGTACCCTCACCTGGACCCTAAACCGTCCCCGTCCCCTAACCCTAACCCTAGCCCGAACCCTAACCCTAACACTTCCCCGAAGCCTGACCCTCACCCGTCCCCTAATCCTAACCCGTACGCTGACACTGACCCGCGCCCTCACACGTACGCTCCCCCGAAAGCGTTGTCGTACCCCCACCTGGACCCTAAACCGTCCCCGTCCCCGTCCTCTAACCCTAGCCCGAACCCTAACCCTAACCCTTCCCCGAAGCCTGACCCTCACCCGTCCCCTAATCCTAACCCGTACGCTGACACTGACCCGCGCCCTCACACGTACGCTCCCCCTAAAGCGTTGTCGTACCCTCACCTGGACCCTAAACCGTCCCCGTCCCCTAACCCTAACCGTAGCCCGAACCCTAACCCTAACCCTTCCCCGAAGCCTGACCCTCACCCGTCCCCTAATCCTAACCCGTACGCTGACACTGACCCGCGCCCTCACACGTACGCTCCCCCTAAAGCGTTGTCGTACCCTCACCTGGACCCTAAACCGTCCCCGTCCCCTAACCCTAACCCTAGCCCGAACCCTAACCCTAACCCTTCCCCGAAGCCTGACCCTCACCCGTCCCCTAATCCTAACCCGTACGCTGACACTGACCCGCGCCCTCACACGTGCGCTCCCCCTAAAGCATTGTCGTACCCTCACCTGGACCCTAAACCGTCCCCGTCCCCTAACCCTAACCCTAGCCCGAACCCTAACCCTAACCCTTCCCCGAAGCCTGACCCTCACCCGTCCCCTAATCCTAACCCGTACGCTGACACTAACCCGCGCCCTCACACGTACGCTCCCCCTAAAGCGTTGTCGTACCCTCACCTGGACCCTAAACCGTCCCCATCCCCTAACCCTAACCCTAGCCCGAACCCTAACCCTAACCCTTCCCCGAAGCCTGACCCTCACCCGTCCCCTAATCCTAACCCGTACGCTGACACTAACCCGCGCCCTCACACGTACGCTCCCCCTAAAACGTTGTCGTACCCTCACCTGGACCCTAAACCGTCCCCGTCCCCTAACCCTAACCCTAGCCCGAACCCTAACCCTAACCCTTCCCCGAAGCCTGACCCTCACCCGTCCCCTAATCCTAACCCGTACGCTGACACTGACCCGCGCCCTCACACGTACGCTCCCCCTAAAGCGTTGTCGTACCCTCACCTGGACCCTAAACCGTCCCCGTCCCCTAACCCTAACCCTAGCCCGAACCCTAAACCTAACCCTTCCCCGAAGCCTGACCCTCACCCGTCCCCTAATCCTAACCCGTACGCTGACACTGACCCGCGCCCTCACACGTACGCTCCCCCTAAAGCGTTGTCGTACCCACACCTGGACACTAAACCGTCCCCGTCCCTTAACCCTAACCCTAGCCCGAACCCTAACCCTAACCCTTCCCCGAAGACTGACCCTCACCCGTCCCCTAATCCTAACCCGTACGCTGACACTGACCCGCGCCCTCACACGTGCGCTCCCCCTAAAGCGTTGTCGTACCCTCACCTGGACCCTAAACCGTCCCCGTCCCCTAACCCTAACCCTAGCCCGAACCCTAACCCTAACCCTTCCCCGAAGCCTGACCCTCACCCGTCCCCTAATCCTAACCCGTACCCTGACACTAACCCGCGCCCTCACACGTACGCTCCCCCTAAAGCGTTGTCGTACCCTCACCTGGACCCTAAACCGTCCCCGTCCCCTAACCCTAACCCTAGCCCGAACCCTAACCCTAACCCTTTCCCGAAGCCTGACCCTCACCCGTCCCCTAATCCTAACCCGTACGCTGACACTGACCCGCGCCCTCACACGTACGCTCCCCCTAAAGCGTTGTCGTACCCTCACCTGGACCCTAAACCGTCCCCGTCCCCTAACCCTAACCCTAGCCCGAACCCTAACCCTAACCCTTCCCCGAAGCCTGACCCTCACCCGTCCCCTAATCCTAACCCGTACGCTGACACTGACCCGCGCCCTCACACGTACGCTCCCCCTAAAGCGTTGTCGTACCCTCACCTGGACCCTAAACCGTCCCCGTCCCCTAACCCTAACCCTAGCCCGAACCCTAACCCTAACCCTTCCCCGAAGCCTGACCCTCACCCGTCCCCTAATCCTAACCCGTACGCTGACACTGACCCGCGCCCTCACACGTACGCTCCCCCTAAAGCGTTGTCGTACCCTCACCTGGACCCTAAACCGTCCCCGTCCCCTAACCCTAACCCTAGCCCGAACCCTAACCCTAACACTTCCCCGAAGACTGACCCTCACCCGTCCCCTAATCCTAACCCGTACGCTGACACTGACCCGCGCCCTCACACGTACGCTCCCCCTAAAGCGTTGTCGTACCCTCACCTGGACCCTAAACCGTCCCCGTCCCCTAACCCTAACCCTAGCCCGAACCCTAACCCTAACCCTTCCCCGAAGCCTGACCCTCACCCGTCCCCTAATCCTAACCCGTACCCTGACACTAACCCGCCCCCTCACACGTACGCTCCCCCTAAAGCGTTTTCGTACCCTCACCTGGACCCTAAACCGTCCCCGTCCCCTAACCCTAACCCTAGCCCGAACCCTAACCCTAACCCTAACCCTTTCCCGAAGCCTGACCCTCACCCGTCACCTAATCCTAACCCGTACGCTGACACTGACCCGCGCCCTCACACGTACGCTCCCCCTAAAGCGTTGTCGTACCCTCACCTGGACCCTAAACCGTCCCCGTCCCCTAACCCTAACCCTAGCCCGAACCCTAACCCTAACCCTTCCCCGAAGCCTGACCCTCACCCGTCCCCTAATCCTAACCCGTACGCTGACACTGACCCGCGCCCTCACACGTACGCTCCCCCTAAAGCGTTGTCGTACCCTCACCTGGACCCTAAACCGTCCCCGTCCCCTAACCCTAACCCTAGCCCGAACCCTAACCCTAAACCTTCCCCGAAGCCTGACCCTCACCCGTCCCCTAATCCTAACCCGTACGCTGACACTAACGCGCGCCCTCACACGTACGCTCCCCCTAAAGCGTTGTCGTACCCTCACCTGGACCCTAAACCGTCCCCGTCCCCTAACCCTAACCCTAGACCGAACCCTAACCCTAAACCTTCCCCGAAGCCTGACCCTCACCCGTCCCCTAATCCTAACCCGTACGCTGACACTAACCCGCGCCCTCACACGTACGCTCCCCCTAAAGCGTTGTCGTACCCTCACCTGGACCCTAAACCGTCCCCGTCCCCTAACCCTAACCCTAGCCCGAACCCTAACCCTAACCCTTCCCCGAAGCCTGACCCTCACCCGTCCCCTAATCCTAACCCGTACGCTGACACTGACCCGCGCCCTCACACGTACGCTCCCCCTAAAGCGTTGTCGTACCCTCACCTGGACCCTAAACCGTCCCCGTCCCCTAACCCTAACCCTAGCCCGAACCCTAACCCTAACCCTTCCCCGAAGCCTGACCCTCACCCGTCCCCTAATCCTAACCCGTACGCTGACACTGACCCGCGCCCTCACACGTACGCTCCCCCTAAAGCGTTGTCGTACCCACACCTGGACCCTAAACCTTCCCCGTCCCCTAACCCTAACCCTAGCCCGAACCCTAACCCTAACCCTTCCCCGAAGCCTGACCCTCACCCGTCCCCTAATCCTAACCCGTACGGTGACACTGACCCGCGCCCTCACACGTACGCTCCCCCTAAAGCGTTGTCGTACCCTCACCTGGACCCTAAACCGTCCCCGTCCCCTAACCCTAACCCTAGCCCGAACCCTAACCCTAACCCTTCCCCGAAGCCTGACCCTCACCCGTCCCCTAATCCTAACCCGTACGCTGACACTGACCCGCGCCCTCACACGTACGCTCCCCCTAAAGCGTTGTCGTACCCTCACCTGGACCCTAAACCGTCCCCGTCCCCTAACCCTAACCCTAGCCCGAACCCTAACCCTAACCCTTCCCCGAAGCCTGACCCTCACCCGTCCCCTAATCCTAACCCGTACGCTGACACTGACCCGCGCCCTCACACGTACGCTCCCCCGAAAGCGTTGTCGTACCCCCACCTGGACCCTAAACCGTCCCCGTCCCCGTCCTCTAACCCTAGCCCGAACCCTAACCCTAACCCTTCCCCGAAGCCTGACCCTCACCCGTCCCCTAATCCTAACCCGTACGCTGACACTGACCCGCGCCCTCACACGTACGCTCCCCCTAAAGCGTTGTCGTACCCTCACCTGGACCCTAAACCGTCCCCGTCCCCTAACCCTAACCGTAGCCCGAACCCTAACCCTAACCCTTCCCCGAAGCCTGACCCTCACCCGTCCCCTAATCCTAACCCGTACGCTGACACTGACCCGCGCCCTCACACGTACGCTCCCCCTAAAGCGTTGTCGTACCCTCACCTGGACCCTAAACCGTCCCCGTCCCCTAACCCTAACCCTAGCCCGAACCCTAACCCTAACCCTTCCCCGAAGCCTGACCCTCACCCGTCCCCTAATCCTAACCCGTACGCTGACACTGACCCGCGCCCTCACACGTGCGCTCCCCCTAAAGCGTTGTCGTACCCTCACCTGGACCCTAAACCGTCCCCGTCCCCTAACCCTAACCCTAGCCCGAACCCTAACCCTAACCCTTCCCCGAAGCCTGACCCTCACCCGTCCCCTAATCCTAACCCGTACGCTGACACTAACCCGCGCCCTCACACGTACGCTCCCCCTAAAGCGTTGTCGTACCCTCACCTGGACCCTAAACCGTCCCCATCCCCTAACCCTAACCCTAGCCCGAACCCTAACCCTAACCCTTCCCCGAAGCCTGACCCTCACCCGTCCCCTAATCCTAACCCGTACGCTGACACTAACCCGCGCCCTCACACGTACGCTCCCCCTAAAACGTTGTCGTACCCTCACCTGGACCCTAAACCGTCCCCGTCCCCTAACCCTAACCCTAGCCCGAACCCTAACCCTAACCCTTCCCCGAAGCCTGACCCTCACCCGTCCCCTAATCCTAACCCGTACGCTGACACTGACCCGCGCCCTCACACGTACGCTCCCCCTAAAGCGTTGTCGTACCCTCACCTGGACCCTAAACCGTCCCCGTCCCCTAACCCTAACCCTAGCCCGAACCCTAAACCTAACCCTTCCCCGAAGCCTGACCCTCACCCGTCCCCTAATCCTAACCCGTACGCTGACACTGACCCGCGCCCTCACACGTACGCTCCCCCTAAAGCGTTGTCGTACCCACACCTGGACACTAAACCGTCCCCGTCCCTTAACCCTAACCCTAGCCCGAACCCTAACCCTAACCCTTCCCCGAAGCCTGACCCTCACCCGTCCCCTAATCCTAACCCGTACGCTGACACTGACCAGCGCCCTCACACGTACGCTCCCCCTAAAGCGTTGTCGTACCCTCACCTGGACCCTAAACCGTCCCCGTCCCCTAACCCTAACCCTAGCCCGAACCCTAACCCTAACCCTTCCCCGAAGCCTGACCCTCAACCGTCCCCTAATCCTAACCCGTACCCTGACACTAACCCGCGCCCTCACACGTACGCTCCCCCTAAAGCGTTGTCGTACCCTCACCTGGACCCTAAACCGTCCCCGTCCCCTAACCCTAACCCTAGCCCGAACCCTAACCCTAACCCTAACCCTTTCCCGAAGCCTGACCCTCACCCGTCCCCTAATCCTAACCCGTACGCTGACACTGACCCACGCCCTCACACGTACGCTCCCCCTAAAGCGTTGTCGTACCCTCACCTGGACCCTAAACCGTCCCCGTCCCCTAACCCTAACCCTAGCCCGAACCCTAACCCTAACCCTTCCCCGAAGCCTGACCCTCACCCGTCCCCTAATCCTAACCCGTACGCTGACACTGACCCGCGCCCTCACACGTACGCTCCCCATAAAGCGTTGTCGTACCCTCACCTGGACCCTAAACCGTCCCCGTCCCCTAACCCTAACCCTAGCCCGAACCCTAACCCTAACCCTTCCCCGAAGCCTGACCCTCACCCGTCCCCTAATCCTAACCCGTACGCTGACACTGACCCGCGCCCTCACACGTACGCTCCCCCTAAAGCGTTGTCGTACCCTCACCTGGACCCTAAACCGTCCCCGTCCCCTAACCCTAACCCTAGCCCGAACCCTAACCCTAACCCTTCCCCGAAGCCTGACCCTCACCCGTCCCCTAATCCTAACCCGTACGCTGACACTAACCCGCGCCCTCACACGTACGCTCCCCCTAAAGCGTTGTCGTACCCTCACCTGGACCCTAAACCATCCCCGTCCCCTAACCCTAACCCTAGCCCGAACCCTAACCCTAACCCTTCCCCGAAGCCTGACCCTCACCCGTCCCCTAATCCTAACCCGTACGCTGACACTAACCCGCGCCCTCACACGTACGCTCCCCCTAAAGCGTTGTCGTACCCTCACCTGGACCCTAAATCGTCCCCGTCCCCTAACCCTAACCCTAGCCCGAACCCTAACCCTAACCCTTCCCTGAAGCCTGACCCTCACCCGTCCCCTAATCCTAACCCGTACGCTGACACTAACCCGCGCCCTCACACGTACGCTCCCCCTAAAGCGTTGTCGTACCCTCACCTGGACCCTCAACCGTCCCCATCCCCTAACCCTAACCCTAGCCCGAACCCTAACCCTAACCCTTCCCCGAAGCCTGACCCTCACCCGTCCCCTAATCCTAACCCGTACGCTGACACTGACCCGCGCCCTCACACGTACGCTTCCCCTAAAGCGTTGTCGTCCCCTCACCTGGACCCTAAACCGTCCCCGTCCCCTAACCCTAACCCTAGACCGAACCCTAACCCTAACCCTTCCCCGAAGCCTGACCCTCACCCGTCCCCTAATCCTAACCCGTACGCTGACACTGACCCGCGCCCTCACACGTACGCTCCCCCTAAAGCGTTGTCGTACCCTCACCTGGACCCTAAACCGTCCCCGTCCCCTAACCCTAACCCTAGCCCGAACCCTAACCCTAACCCTTCCCCGAAGCCTGACCCACACCCGTCCCCTAATCCTAACCCGTACGCTGACACTGACCCGTGCCCTCACACGTACGCTCCCCCTAAAGCGTTGTCGTACCCTCACCTGGACCCTAAACCGTCCCCGTCCCCTAACCCTAACCCTAGCCCGAACCCTAACCCTAACCCTTCCCCGAAGCCTGACCCTCACCCGTCCCCTAATCCTAACCCGTACGCTGACACTGACCCGCGCCCTCACACGTACGCTCCCCCTAAAGCGTTGTCGTACCCTCACCTGGACCCTAAACCGTCCCCGTCCCCTAACCCTAACCCTAGCCCGAACCCTAACCCTAAACCTTCCCCGAAGCCTGACCCTCACCCGTCCCCTAATCCTAACCCGTACGCTGACACTAACGCGCGCCCTCACACGTACGCTCCCCCTAAAGCGTTGTCGTACCCTCACCTGGACCCTAAACCGTCCCCGTCCCCTAACCCTAACCCTAGACCGAACCCTAACCCTAAACCTTCCCCGAAGCCTGACCCTCACCCGTCCCCTAATCCTAACCCGTACGCTGACACTAACCCGCGCCCTCACACGTACGCTCCCCCTAAAGCGTTGTCGTACCCTCACCTGGACCCTAAACCGTCCCCGTCCCCTAACCCTAACCCTAGCCCGAACCCTAACCCTAACCCTTCCCCGAAGCCTGACCCTCACCCGTCCCCTAATCCTAACCCGTACGCTGACACTGAACCGCGCCCTCACACGTACGCTCCCCCTAAAGCGTTGTCGTACCCTCACCTGGACCCTAAACCGTCCCCGTCCCCTAACCCTAACCCTAGCCCGAACCCTAACCCTAACCCTTCCCCGAAGCCTGACCCTCACCCGTCCCCTAATCCTAACCCGTACGCTGACACTGACCCGCGCCCTCACACGTACGCTCCCCCTAAAGCGTTGTCGTACCCACACCTGGACCCTAAACCTTCCCCGTCCCCTAACCCTAACCCTAGCCCGAACCCTAACCCTAACCCTTCCCCGAAGCCTGACCCTCACCCGTCCCCTAATCCTAACCCGTACGGTGACACTGACCCGCGCCCTCACACGTACGCTCCCCCTAAAGCGTTGTCGTACCCTCACCTGGACCCTAAACCGTCCCCGTCCCCTAACCCTAACCCTAGCCCGAACCCTAACCCTAACCCTTCCCCGAAGCCTGACCCTCACCCGTCCCCTAATCCTAACCCGTACGGTGACACTGACCCGCGCCCTCACACGTACGCTCCCCCTAAAGCGTTGTCGTACCCTCACCTGGACCCTAAACCGTCCCCGTCCCCTAACCCTAACCCTAGCCCGAACCCTAACCCTAACACTTCCCCGAAGCCTGACCCTCACCCGTCCCCTAATCCTAACCCGTACTCTGACACTAACCCGCGCCCTCACACGTACGCTCCCCCTAAAGCGTTGTCGTACCCTCACCTGGACCCTAAACCGTCCCCGTCCCCTAACCCTAACCCTAGCCCGAACCCTAACCCTAACCCTTCCCCGAAGCCTGACCCTCACCCTTCCCCTAATCCTAACCCGTACGCTGACACTAACCCGCGCCCTCACACGTACGCTCCCCCTAAACCGTTGTCGTACCCTCACCTGGACCCTAAACCGTCCCCGTCACCTAACCCTAACCCTAACCCTAGCCCGAACCCTAACCCTAACCCTTCCCCGAAGCCTGACCCTCACCCGTCCCCTAATCCTAACCCGTACGCTGACACTAACCCGCGCCCTCACACGTACGCTCCCCCTAAAGCGTTGTCGTACCCTCACCTGGACCCTAAACCGTCCCCGTCCCCTAACCCTAACCCTAGACCGAACCCTAACCCTAAACCTTCCCCGAAGCCTGACCCTCACCCGTCCCCTTATCCTAACCCGTACGCTGACACTAACCCGCGCCCTCACACGTACGCTCCCCCTAAAGCGTTGTCGTACCCTCACCTGGACCCTAAACCGTCCCCGTCCCCTAACCCTAACCCTAGCCCGAACCCTAACCCTAACCCTTCCCCGAAGCCTGACCCTCACCCGTCCCCTAATCCTAACCCGTACGCTGACACTGACCCGCGCCCTCACACGTACGCTCCCCCTAAAGCGTTGTCGTACCCTCACCTGGACCCTAAACCATCCCCGTCCCCTAACCCTAACCCTAGCCCGAACCCTAACCCTAACCCTTCCCCGAAGCCTGACCCTCACCCGTCCCCTAATCCTAACCCGTACGCTGACACTAACCCGCGCCCTCACACGTACGCTCCCCCTAAAGCGATGTCGTACCCTCACCTGGACTCTAAACCGTCCCCGTCCCCTAACCCTAACCCTAGCCCGAACCCTAACCCTAACCCTTCCCCGAAGCCTGACCCTCACCCGTCCCCTAATCCTAACCCGTACGCTGACACTGACCCGCGCCCTCACACGTACGCTCCCCCTAAAGCGTTGTCGTACCCTCACCTGGACCCTAAACCGTCCCCGTCCCCTAACCCTAAACCTAGCCCGAACCCTAACCCTAACCTTTCCCCGAAGCCTGACCCCCACCGGTCCCCTAATCCTAACCCGTACGCTGACACTAACCCGCGCCCTCACACGTACGCTCCCCCTAAAACGTTGTCGTACCCTCACCTGAACCCTAAACCGTCCCCGTCCCCTAACCCTAACCCTAGCCCGAACCCTAACCCTAACCCTTCCCCGAAGCCTGACCATCACCCGTCCCCTAATCCTAACCCGTACGCTGACACTGACCCGCGCCCTCACATGAACGCTCCCCCTAAAGCGTTGTCGTACCCTCACCTGGACCCTAAACCGTCCCCGTCCCCTAACCCTAACCCTAGCCCGAACCCTAACCCTAACCCTTCCCCGAAGCCTGACCCTCACCCGTCCCCTAATCCTAACCCGTACGCTGACACTGACCCGCGCCCTCACACGTACGCTCCCCCTAAAGCGTTGTCGTACCCTCACCTGGACCCTAAACCGTCCCCGTCCCCTAACCCTAACCCTAGCCCGAACCCTAACCCTAACCCTTCCCCGAAACCTGACCCTCACCCGTCCCCTAATCCTAACCCGTACGCTGACACTGACCCGCGCCCTCACACGTACGCTCCCCCTAAAGCGTTGTCGTACCCTCACCTGGACCCTAAACCGTCCCCGTCCCCTAACCCTAACCCTAGCCCGAACCCTAACCCTAACCCTTCCCCGAAGCCTGACCCTCACCCGTCCCGTAATCCTAACCCGTACGCTGACACTAACCTGCGCCCTCACACGTACGCTCCCCCTAAAGCGTTGTCGTACCCTCACCTGGACCCTAAACCGTCCCCGTCCCCTAACCCTAACCCTAGCCCGAACCCTAACCCTAACCCTTCCCCGAAGCCTGACCCTCACCCGTCCCCTAATCCTAACCCGTACGCTGACACTGACCCACGCCCTCACACGTACGCTCCCCCTAAAGCGTTGTCGTACCCTCACCTGGACCCTAAACCTTCCCCGTCCCCTAACCCTAACCCTAGCCCGAACCCTAACCCTAACCCTTCCCCGAAGCCTGACCCTCACCCGTCCCCTAATCCTAACCCGTACGCTGACACTGACCCGCGCCCTCACACGTACGCTCCCCCTAAAGCGTTGTCGTACCCTCACCTGGACCCTAAACCGTCCCCGTCCCCTAACCCTAACCCTAGCCCGAACCCTAACCCTAACCCTTCCCCGAAGCCTGACCCTCACCCGTCCCCTAATCCTAACCCGTACGCTGACACTAACCCGCGCCCTCACACGTACGCTCCCCCTAAAGCGTTGTCGTACCCTCACCTGGACCCTAAACCATCCCCGTCCCCTAACCCTAACCCTAGCCCGAACCCTAACCCTAACCCTTCCCCGAAGCCTGACTCTCACCCGTCCCCTAATCCTAACCCGTACGCTGACACTAACCCGTCCCCTCACACGTACGCTCCCCCTAAAGCGTTGTCGTACCCTCACCTGGACCCTAAACCGTCCCCGTCCCCTAACCCTAACCCTAGCCCGAACCCTAACCCTAACCCTTCCCCGAAGCCTGACCCTCACCCGTCCCCTAATCCTAACCCGTACGCTGACACTGACCCGCGCCCTCACACGTACGCTCCCCCTAAAGCGTTGTCGTACCCACACCTGGACCCTAAACCGTCCCCGTCCCCTAACCCTAACCCTAGCCCGAACCCTAACCCTAACCCTTCCCCGAAGCCTGACCCTCACCCGTCCCCTAATCCTAACCCGTACGGTGACACTGACCCGCGCCCTCAAACGTACGCTCCCCCTAAAGCGTTGTCGTACCCTCACCTGGACCCTAAACCGTCCCCGTCCCCTAACCCTAACCCTAGCCCGAACCCTAACCCTAACCCTTCCCCGAAGCCTGACCCTCACCCGTCCCCTAATCCTAACCCGTACGCTGACACTAACCCGCGCCCTCACACGTACGCTCCCCTTAAAGCGTTGTCGTACCCTCACCTGGACCCTAAACCGTCCCCGTCCCCTAACCCTAACCCTAGCCCGAACCCTAACCCTAACCCTTCCCCGAAGCCTGACCCTCACCCGTGCCCTAATCCTAACCCGTACGCTGACACTGACCCGCGCCCTCACACGTACGCTCCCCCTAAAGCGTTGTCGTACCCTCACCTGGACCCTAAACCGTCCCCGTCCCCTAACCCTAACCCTAGCCCGAACCCTAACCCTAACCCTTCCCCGAAGCCTGACCCTCACCCGTCCCCTAATCCTAACCCGTACGCTGACACTAACCCGCGCCCTCACACATACGCTCCCCCTAAAGCGTTGTCGTACCCTCACCTGAACCCTAAACCGTCCCCGTCCCCTAACCCTAACCCTAGCCCGAACCCTAACCCTAACCCTTCCCCGAAGCCTGACCCTCACCCGTCCCCTAATCCTAACCCGTACGCTGACACTGACCAGCGCCCTCACACGTACGCTCCCCCTAAAGCGTTGTCGTACCCTCACCTGGACCCTAAACCGTCCCCGTCCCCTAACCCTAACCCTAGCCCGAACCCTAACCCTAAACCTTCCCCGAAGCCTGACCCTCACCCGTCCCCTAATCCTAACCCGTACGCTGACACTGACCCGCGCCCTCACACGTACGCTCCCCTTAAAGCGTTGTCGTACCCTCACCTGGACCCTAAACCGTCCCCGTCCCCTAACCGTAACCCTAACCCTAACCCTTCCCCGAAGCCTGACCCACACCCGTCCCCTAATCCTAACCCGTACGCTGACTCTGACGCGCGCTCTCACACGTACGCTCCCCCTAAAGCGTTGTCGTACCCTCACCTGGACCCTAAACCGTCCCCGTCCCCTAACCCTAACCCTAGCCCGAACCCTAACCCTAACCCTTCCCCGAAGCCTGACCCTCACCCGTCCCCTAATCCTAACCCGTACGCTGACACTAACCCGCGCCCTCAAACCTACGCTCCCCCTAAAGCGTTGTCGTACCCTCACCTGGACCCTAAACCGTCCCCGTCCCCTAACCCTAACCCTAGCCCGAACCCTAAACCTAACCCTACCCCGAAGCCTGACCCTCACCCGTCCCCTAATCCTAACCCGTACGCTGACACTGACCCGCGCCCTCACACGTACGCTCCCCCTAAAGCGTTGTCGTCCCCTCACCTGGACCCTAAACCGTCCCCGTCCCCTAACCCTAACCCTAGCCCGAACCCTAACCCTAAAACTTCCCCGAAGGCTGACCCTCACCCGTCCCCTAATCCTAACCCGTACGCTGACACTAACCAGCGCCCTCACACGTACGCTCCCCCTAAAGCTTTGACGTACCCTCACCTGGACCCTAAACCGTCCCCGTCCCCTAACCCTAACCCTAGCCCGAACCCTAACCCTAACCCTTCCCCGAAGCCTGACCCTCACCCATCCCCTAATCCTAACCCGTACGCTGACACTAACCCGCGCCCTCACACGTACGCTGCCCCTAAAGCGTTGTCGTACCCTAACCTGGACCCTAAACCGTCCCCGTCCCCTAACCCTAACCCTAGCCCGAACCCTAACCCTAACCCTTCCCCGAAGCCTGACCCTCACCCGTCCCCTAATCCTAACCCGTACGCTGATACTGACCCACGCCATCACACGTACGCTCCCCCTAAAGCGTTGTCGTACCCTCACCTGGACCCTAAACCGTCCCCGTCCCCTAACCCTAACCCTAGCCCGAACCCTAACCCTAACCCTTCCCCGAAGCCTGACCCTCACCCGTCCCCTAATCCTAACCCGTACGCTGACACTGACCCGCGCCCTCACACGTACGCTCCCCCTAAAGCGTTGTCGTACCCTCACCTGGACCCTAAACCGTCCCCGTCCCCTAACCCTAACCCTAGCCCGAACCCTAACCCTAACCCTTCCCCGAAGCCTGACCCTCACCCGTCCCCTAATCCTAACCCGTACGCTGACACTGACCCGCGCCCTCACACGTACGCTCCCCCTAAAGCGTTGTCGTACCCTCACCTGGACCCTAAACCGTCCCCGTCCCCTAACCCTAACCCTAGCCCGAACCCTAACCCTAACCCTTCCCCGAAGCCTGACCCACACCCGTCCCCTAATCCTAACCCGTACGCTGACACTGACCCGCGCCCTCACACGTACGCTCCCCCTAAAGCGTTGTCGTACCCTCACCTGGACCCTAAACCGTCCCCGTCCCCTAACCCTAACCCTAGCCCGAACCCTAACCGTAACCCTTCCCCGAAGCCTGACCCTCACCCGTCCCCTAATCCTAACCCGTACGCTGACACTGACCCACGCCCTCACACGTACGCTCCCCCTAAAGCGTTGTCGTACCCTCACCTGGACCCGGAACCGTCCCCGTCCCCTAACCCTAACCGTAGGCCGAACCCTAACCCTAACCCTTCCCCGAAGCCTGACCCTCACCCGTCCCCTAATCCTAACCCGTACGCTGACACTGACCCGCGCCCTCACACGTACGCTCCCCCTAAAGCCTTGTCGTACCCTCACCTGGACCCTAAACCGTCCCCGTCCCCTAACCCTAACCCTAGCCCGAACCCAACCCTAACCCTTCCCCGAAGCCTGACCCTCACCCGTCCCCTAATCCTAACCCGTACGCTGACACTTACCCGCGCCCTCACACGTACGCTCCCCCTAAAGCCTTGTCGTACCCTCACCTGGACCCTAAACCGTCCCCGTCCCCTAACCCTAACCCTAGCCCGAACCCTAACCCTAACCCTTCCCCGAAGCCTGACCCTCACCCGTCCCCTAATCCTAACCCGTACGCTGACACTGACCCGCGCCCTCACACGTACGCTCCCCCTAAAGCGTTGTCGTACACTCACCTGGACCCTAAACCGTCCCCGTCCCCTAACCCTAACCCTAGCCCGAACCCTAACCCTAACCCTTCCCCGAAGCCTGACCCTCACCCGTCCCCTAATCCTAACCCGTACGCTGACACTTACCCGCGCCATCACACGTACGCTCCCCCTAAAGCCTTGTCGTACCCTCACCTGGACCCTAAACCGTCCCCGTCCCCTAACCCTAACCCTAGCCCGAACCCTAACCCTAACCCTTCCCCGAAGCCTGACCCTCACCCGTCCCCTAATCCTAACCCGTACGCTGACAGTGACCCACGCCCTCACACGTACGCTCCCCCTAAAGCGTTGTCGTACCCTCACCTGGACCCTAAACCGTCCCCGTCCCCTAACCCTAACCCTAGCCCGAACCCTAACCCTAACCCTTCCCCGAAGCCTGACCCTCACCCGTCCCCTAATCCTAACCCGTACGCTGACACTGACCCGCGCCCTCACACGTACGCTCCCCCTAAAGCGTTGTCGTACCCTCACCTGGACCCTAAACCGTCCCCGTCCCCTAACCCTAACCCTAGCCCGAACCCTAACCCTAACCCTTCCCCGAAGCCTGACCCTCACCCGTCCCCTAATCCTAACCCGTACGCTGACACTAACCCGCGCCCTCACATGTACGCTCCCCCTAAAGCGTTGTCGTACCCTCACCTGGACCCTAAACCATCCCCGTCCCCTAACCCTAACCCTAGCCCGAACCCTAACCCTAACCCTTCCCCGAAGCCTGACTCTCACCCGTCCCCTAATCCTAACCCGTACGCTGACACTAACCCGTCCCCTCACACGTACGCTCCCCCTAAAGCGTTGTCGTACCCTCACCTGGACCCTAAACCGTCCCCGTCCCCTAACCCTAACCCTAGCCCGAACCCTAACCCTAACCCTTCCCCGAAGCCTGACCCTCACCCGTCCCCTAATCCTAACCCGTACGCTGACACTGACCCGCGCCCTCACACGTACGCTCCCCCTAAAGCGTTGTCGTACCCACACCTGGACCCTAAACCGTCCCCGTCCCCTAACCCTAACCCTAGCCCGAACCCTAACCCTAACCCTTCCCCGAAGCCTGACCCTCACCCTTCCCCTAATCCTAACCCGTACGGTGACACTGACCCGCGCCCTCACACGTACGCTCCCCTTAAAGCGTTGTCGTACCCTCACCTGGACCCTAAACCGTCCCCGTCCCCTAACCCTAACCCTAGCCCGAACCCTAACCCTAACCCTTCCCCGAAGCCTGACCCTCACCCGTGCCCTAATCCTAACCCGTACGCTGACACTGACCCGCGCCCTCACACGTACGCTCCCCCTAAAGCGTTGTCGTACCCTCACCTGGACCCTAAACCGTCCCCGTCCCCTAACCCTAACCCTAGCCCGAACCCTAAACCTAACCCTTCCCCGAAGCCTGACCCTCACCCGTCCCCTAATCCTAACCCGTACGCTGACACTAACCTGCGCCCTCACACATACGCTCCCCCTAAAGCGTTGTCGTACCCTCACCTGGACCCTAAACCGTCCCCGTCCCCTAACCCTAACCCTAGCCCGAACCCTAACCCTAACCCTTCCCCGAAGCCTGACCCTCACCCGTCCCCTAATCCTAACCCGTACGCTGACACTGACCCGCGCCCTCACACGTACGCTCCCCCTAAAGCGTTGTCGTACCCTCACCTGGACCCTAAACCGTCCCCGTCCCCTAACCCTAACCCTAGCCCGAACCCTAACCCTAAACCTTCCCCGAAGCCTGACCCTCACCCGTCCCCTAATCCTAACCCGTACGCTGACACTGACCCGCGCCCTCACACGTACGCTCCCCTTAAAGCGTTGTCGTACCCTCACCTGGACCCTAAACCGTCCCCGTCCCCTAACCCTAACCCTAGCCCGAACCCTAACCCTAACCCTTCCCCGAAGCCTGACCCACACCCGTCCCCTAATCCTAACCCGTACGCTGACTCTGACGCGCGCTCTCACACGTACGCTCCCCCTAAAGCGTTGTCGTACCCTCACCTGGACCCTAAACCGTCCCCGTCCCCTAACCCTAACCCTAGCCCGAACCCTAACCCTAACCCTTCCCCGAAGCCTGACCCTCACCCGTCCCCTAATCCTAACCCGTACGCTGACACTAACCCGCGCCCTCAAACCTACGCTCCCCCTAAAGCGTTGTCGTACCCTCACCTGGACCCTAAACCGTCCCCGTCCCCTAACCCTAACCCTAGCCCGAACCCTAAACCTAACCCTACCCCGAAGCCTGACCCTCACCCGTCCCCTAATCCTAACCCGTACGCTGACACTGACCCGCGCCCTCACACGTACGCTCTCCCTAAAGCGTTGTCGTCCCCTCACCTGGACCCTAAACCGTCCCCGTCCCCTAACCCTAACCCTAGCCCGAACCCTAACCCTAAAACTTCCCCGAAGGCTGACCCTCACCCGTCCCCTAATCCTAACCCGTACGCTGACACTAACCAGCGCCCTCACACGTACGCTCCCCATAAAGCTTTGACGTACCCTCACCTGGACCCTAAACCGTCCCCGTCCCCTAACCCTAACCCTAGCCCGAACCCTAACCCTAACCCTTCCCCGAAGCCTGACCCTCACCCGTCCCCTAATCCTAACCCGTACGCTGACACTAACCCGCGCCCTCACACGTACGCTGCCCCTAAAGCGTTGTCGTACCCTCACCTGGACCCTAAACCGTCCCCGTCCCCTAACCCTAACCCTAGCCCGAACCCTAACCCTAACCCTTCCCCGAAGCCTGACCCTCACCCGTCCCCTAATCCTAACCCGTACGCTGACACTGACCCACGCCATCACACGTACGCTCCCCCTAAAGCGTTGTCGTACCCTCACCTGGACCCTAAACCGTCCCCGTCCCCTAACCCTAACCCTAGCCCGAACCCTAACCCTAACCCTTCCCCGAAGCCTGACCCTCACCCGTCCCCTAATCCTAACCCGTACGCTGACACTGACCCGCGCCCTCACACGTACGCTCCCCCTAAAGCGTTGTCGTACCCTCACCTGGACCCTAAACCGTCCCCGTCCCCTAACCCTAACCCTAGCCCGAACCCTAACCCTAACCCTTCCCCGAAGCCTGACCCTCACCCGTCCCCTAATCCTAACCCGTACGCTGACACTGACCCGCGCCCTCACACGTACGCTCCCCCTAAAGCGTTGTCGTACCCTCACCTGGACCCTAAACCGTCCCCGTCCCCTAACCCTAACCCTAGCCCGAACCCTAACCCTAACCCTTCCCCGAAGCCTGACCCACACCCGTCCCCTAATCCTAACCCGTACGCTGACACTGACCCGCGCCCTCACACGTACGCTCCCCCTAAAGCGTTGTCGTACCCTCACCTGGACCCTAAACCGTCCCCGTCCCCTAACCCTAACCCTAGCCCAAACCCTAACCGTAACCCTTCCCCGAAGCCTGACCCTCACCCGTCCCCTAATCCTAACCCGTACGCTGACACTGACCCACGCCCTCACACGTACGCTCCCCCTAAAGCGTTGTCGTACCCTCACCTGGATCCGGAACCGTCCCCGTCCCCTAACCCTAACCCTAGGCCGAACCCTAACCCTAACCCTTCCCCGAAGCCTGACCCTCACCCGTCCCCTAATCCTAACCCGTACGCTGACACTGACCCGCGCCCTCACACGTACGCTCCCCCTAAAGCCTTGTCGTACCCTCACCTGGACCCTAAACCGTCCCCGTCCCCTAACCCTAACCCTAGCCCGAACCCTAACCCTAACCCTTCCCCGAAGCCTGACCCTCACCCGTCCCCTAATCCTAACCCGTACGCTGACACTTACCCGCGCCCTCACACGTACGCTCCCCCTAAAGCCTTGTCGTACCCTCACCTGGACCCTAAACCGTCCCCGTCCCCTAACCCTAACCCTAGCCCGAACCCTAACCCTAACCCTTCCCCGAAGCCTGACCCTCACCCGTCCCCTAATCCTAACCCGTACGCTGACACTGACCCACGCCCTCACACGTACGCTCCCCCTAAAGCGTTGTCGTACACTCACCTGGACCCTAAACCGTCCCCGTCCCCTAACCCTAACCCTAGCCCGAACCCTAACCCTAACCCTTCCCCGAAGCCTGACCCTCACCCGTCCCCTAATCCTAACCCGTACGCTGACACTTACCCGCGCCCTCACACGTACGCTCCCCCTAAAGCCTTGTCGTACCCTCACCTGGACCCTAAACCGTCCCCGTCCCCTAACCCTAACCCTAGCCCGAACCCTAACCCTAACCCTTCCCCGAAGCCTGACCCTCACCCGTCCCCTAATCCTAACCCGTACTCTGACACTGACCCGCGCCCTAACACGTACGCTCCCCCTAAAGCGTTGTCGTACACTCACCTGAACCCTAAACCGTCCCCGTCCCCTAACCCTAACCCTAGCCCGAACCCTAACCCTAACCCTTCCCCGAAGCCTGACCCTCACCCGTCCCCTAATCCTAACCCGTACGCTGACACTAACCCGCGCCCTCACACGTACGCTCCCCCTAAAGTGTTGTCGTACCCTCACCTGGACCCTAAACCGTCCCCGTCCCCTAACCCTAACCCTAGCCCGAACCCTAAACCTAACCCTTCCCCGAAGCCTGACCCTCACCCGTCCCCTAATCCTAACCCATACGCTGACACTAACCCGCGCCCTCACACGTATGCTCCCCCTAAAGCGTTGTCGTACCCTCACCTGGACCCTAAACCGTCCCCGTTCCCTAACCCTAACCCTAGCCCGAACCCTAACCCTAACCCTTCCCCGAAGCCTGACCCTCACCCGTCCCCTAATCCTAACCCGTACGCTGACACTAACCCGCGCCCTCACACGTACGCTCCACCTAAAGCGTTGTCGTCCCCTCACCTGGACCCTAAACCGTCCCCGTCCCCTAACCCTAACCCTAGCCCGAACCCTAACCCTAACCCTTCCCCGAAGCCTGACCCTCACCCGTCCCCTAATCCTAACCCGTACGCTGACACTGACCCGCGCCCTCACACGTACGCTCCCCCTAAAGCGTTGTCGTACCCTCACCTGGACCCTAAACCGTCCCCGTCCCCTAACCCTAACCCTAGCCCGAACCCTAACCCTAACCCTTCCCCGAAGCCTGACCCTCACCCGTCCCCTAATCCTAGCCCGTACGCTGACACTGACCCGCGCCCTCACACGTACGCTCCCCCTAAAGCGTTGTCGTACCCTCACCTGGACCCTAAACCGTCCCCGTCCCCTAACCCTAACCCTAGCCCGAACCCTAACCCTAACCCTTCCCCGAAGCCTGACCCTCACCCGTCCCCTAATCCTAACCCGTACGCTGACACTGACCCGCGCCCTCACACGTACGCTCCCCCTAAAGCGTTGTCGTACCCTCACCTGGACCCTAAACCGTCCCCATCCCCTAACCCTAAACCTAGCCCGAACCCTAACCCTAACCCTTCCCCGAAGCCTGACCCTCACCCGTCCCCTAATCCTAACCCGTACGCTGACACTAACCCGCGCCCTCACACGTACGCTCCCCCTAAAGCGTTGTCGTACCCTCACCTGGACCCTAAACCGTCCCCGTCCCCTAATCCTAACCCTAGCCCGAACCCTAACCCTAACCCTTCCCCGAAGCCTGACCCTCACCCGTCCCCTAATCCTAACCCGTACGCTGACACTGACCCGCGCCCTCACACGTACGCTCCCCCTAAAGCGTTGTCGTACCCTCACCTGGACCCTAAACCGTCCCCGTCCCCTAACCCTAACCTTAGCCCGAACCCTAACCCTAACACTTCCCCGAAGCCTGACCCTCACCCGTCCCCTAATCCTAACCCGTACGCTGACACTAACCCGCGCCCTCACACGTACGCTCCCCCTAAACCGTTGTCGTACCCTCACCTGGACCCTAAACCGTCCCCGTCCCCTAACCCTAACCCTAGCCCGAACCCTAACCCTAACCCTTCCCCGAAGCCTGACCCTCACCCGTCCCCTAATCCTAACCCGTACGCTGACACTAACACGCGCCCTCACACGTACGCTCCCCCTAAACCGTTGTCGTACACTCACCTGGACCCTAAACCGTCCCCGTCCCCTAACCCTAACCCTAGCCCGAACCCTAACCCTAACCCTTCCCCGAAGCCTGACCCTCACCCGTCCCCTAATCCTAACCCGTACGCTGACACTTACCCGCGCCCTCACACGTACGCTCCCCCTAAAGCCTTGTCGTACCCTCACCTGGACCCTAAACCGTCCCCGTCCCCTAACCCTAACCCTAGCCCGAACCCTAACCCTAACCCTTCCCCGAAGCCTGACCCTCACCCGTCCCCTAATCCTAACCCGTACTCTGACACTGACCCGCGCCCTAACACGTACGCTCCCCCTAAAGCGTTGTCGTACACTCACCTGAACCCTAAACCGTCCCCGTCCCCTAACCCTAACCCTAGCCCGAACCCTAACCCTAACCCTTCCCCGAAGCCTGACCCTCACCCGTCCCCTAATCCTAACCCGTACGCTGACACTAACCCGCGCCCTCACACGTACGCTCCCCCTAAAGTGTTGTCGTACCCTCACCTGGACCCTAAACCGTCCCCGTCCCCTAACCCTAACCCTAGCCCGAACCCTAACCCTAACCCTTCCCCGAAGCCTGACCCTCACCCGTCCCCTAATCCTAACCCATACGCTGACACTAACCCGCGCCCTCACACGTATGCTCCCCCTAAAGCGTTGTCGTACCCTCACCTGGACCCTAAACCGTCCCCGTTCCCTAACCCTAACCCTAGCCCGAACCCTAACCCTAACCCTTCCCCGAAGCCTGACCCTCACCCGTCCCCTAATCCTAACCCGTACGCTGACACTAACCCGCGCCCTCACACGTACGCTCCACCTAAAGCGTTGTCGTCCCCTCACCTGGACCCTAAACCGTCCCCGTCCCCTAACCCTAACCCTAGCCCGAACCCTAACCCTAACCCTTCCCCGAAGCCTGACCCTCACCCGTCCCCTAATCCTAACCCGTACGCTGACACTGACCCGCGCCCTCACACGTACGCTCCCCCTAAAGCGTTGTCGTACCCTCACCTGGACCCTAAACCGTCCCCGTCCCCTAACCCTAACCCTAGCCCGAACCCTAACCCTAACCCTTCCCCGAAGCCTGACCCTCACCCGTCCCCTAATCCTAGCCCGTACGCTGACACTGACCCGCGCCCTCACACGTACGCTCCCCCTAAAGCGTTGTCGTACCCTCACCTGGACCCTAAACCGTCCCCGTCCCCTAACCCTAACCCTAGCCCGAACCCTAACCCTAACCCTTCCCCGAAGCCTGACCCTCACCCGTCCCCTAATCCTAACCCGTACGCTGACACTGACCCGCGCCCTCACACGTACGCTCCCCCTAAAGCGTTGTCGTACCCTCACCTGGACCCTAAACCGTCCCCGTCCACTAACCCTAAACCTAGCCCGAACCCTAACCCTAACCCTTCCCCGAAGCCTGACCCTCACCCGTCCCCTAATCCTAACCCGTACGCTGACACTAACCCGCGCCCTCACACGTACGCTCCCCCTAAAGCGTTGTCGTACCCTCACCTGGACCCTAAACCGTCCCCGTCCCCTAATCCTAACCCTAGCCCGAACCCTAACCCTAACCCTTCCCCGAAGCCTGACCCTCACCCGTCCCCTAATCCTAACCCGTACGCTGACACTGACCCGCGCCCTCACACGTACGCTCCCCCTAAAGCGTTGTCGTACCCTCACCTGGACCCTAAACCGTCCCCGTCCCCTAACCCTAACCCTAGCCCGAACCCTAACCCTAACCCTTCCCCGAAGCCTGACCCTCACCCGTCCCCTAATCCTAACCCGTACGCTGACACTAACCCGCGCCCTCACACGTACGCTCCCCCTAAACCGTTGTCGTACCCTCACCTGGACCCTAAACCGTCCCCGTCCCCTAACCCTAACCCTAGCCCGAACCCTAACCCTAACCCTTCCCCGAAGCCTGACCCTCACCCGTCCCCTAATCCTAACCCGTACGCTGACACTAACACGCGCCCTCACACGTACGCTCCCCCTAAACCGTTGTCGTACACTCACCTGGACCCTAAACCGTCCCCGTCCCCTAACCCTAACCCTAGCCCGAACCCTAACCCTAACCCTTCCCCGAAGCCTGACCCTCACCCGTCCCCTAATCCTAACCCGTACGCTGACACTTACCCGCGCCCTCACACGTACGCTCCCCCTAAAGCCTTGTCGTACCCTCACCTGGACCCTAAACCGTCCCCGTCCCCTAACCCTAACCCTAGCCCGAACCCTAACCCTAACCCTTCCCCGAAGCCTGACCCTCACCCGTCCCCTAATCCTAACCCGTACGCTGACAGTGACCCACGCCCTCACACGTACGCTCCCCCTAAAGCGTTGTCGTACCCTCACCTGGACCCTAAACCGTCCCCGTCCCCTAACCCTAACCCTAGCCCGAACCCTAACCCTAACCCTTCCCCGAAGCCTGACCCTCACCCGTCCCCTAATCCTAACCCGTACGCTGACACTGACCCGCGCCCTCACACGTACGCTCCCCCTAAAGCGTTGTCGTACCCTCACCTGGACCCTAAACCGTCCCCGTCCCCTAACCCTAACCCTAGCCCGAACCCTAACCCTAACCCTTCCCCGAAGCCTGACCCTCACCCGTCCCCTAATCCTAACCCGTACGCTGACACTAACCCGCGCCCTCACACGTACGCTCCCCCTAAAGCGTTGTCGTACCCTCACCTGGACCCTAAACCATCCCCGTCCCCTAACCCTAACCCTAGCCCGAACCCTAACCCTAACCCTTCCCCGAAGCCTGACTCTCACCCGTCCCCTAATCCTAACCCGTACGCTGACACTAACCCGTCCCCTCACACGTACGCTCCCCCTAAAGCGTTGTCGTACCCTCACCTGGACCCTAAACCGTCCCCGTCCCCTAACCCTAACCCTAGCCCGAACCCTAACCCTAACCCTTCCCCGAAGCCTGACCCTCACCCGTCCCCTAATCCTAACCCGTACGCTGACACTGACCCGCGCCCTCACACGTACGCTCCCCCTAAAGCGTTGTCGTACCCACACCTGGACCCTAAACCGTCCCCGTCCCCTAACCCTAACCCTAGCCCGAACCCTAACCCTAACCCTTCCCCGAAGCCTGACCCTCACCCTTCCCCTAATCCTAACCCGTACGGTGACACTGACCCGCGCCCTCAAACGTACGCTCCCCCTAAAGCGTTGTCGTACCCTCACCTGGACCCTAAACCGTCCCCGTCCCCTAACCCTAACCCTAGCCCGAACCCTAACCCTAACCCTTCCCCGAAGCCTGACCCTCACCCGTCCCCTAATCCTAACCCGTACGCTGACACTAACCCGCGCCCTCACACGTACGCTCCCCTTAAAGCGTTGTCGTACCCTCACCTGGACCCTAAACCGTCCCCGTCCCCTAACCCTAACCCTAGCCCGAACCCTAACCCTAACCCTTCCCCGAAGCCTGACCCTCACCCGTGCCCTAATCCTAACCCGTACGCTGACACTGACCCGCGCCCTCACACGTACGCTCCCCCTAAAGCGTTGTCGTACCCTCACCTGGACCCTAAACCGTCCCCGTCCCCTAACCCTAACCCTAGCCCGAACCCTAAACCTAACCCTTCCCCGAAGCCTGACCCTCACCCGTCCCCTAATCCTAACCCGTACGCTGACACTAACCTGCGCCCTCACACATACGCTCCCCCTAAAGCGTTGTCGTACCCTCACCTGGACCCTAAACCGTCCCCGTCCCCTAACCCTAACCCTAGCCCGAACCCTAACCCTAACCCTTCCCCGAAGCCTGACCCTCACCCGTCCCCTAATCCTAACCCGTACGCTGACACTGACCCGCGCCCTCACACGTACGCTCCCCCTAAAGCGTTGTCGTACCCTCACCTGGACCCTAAACCGTCCCCGTCCCCTAACCCTAACCCTAGCCCGAACCCTAACCCTAAAC
Organism: Grampus griseus; assembly: GCF_964374135.1. NCBI lineage: Eukaryota > Metazoa > Chordata > Mammalia > Artiodactyla > Delphinidae > Grampus > Grampus griseus. Next base: position 154,332 of record NW_028132974.1, on the reverse strand, counting down.
CTTCCCCGAAGCCTGACCCTCACCCGTCCCCTAATCCTAACCCGTACGCTGACACTGACCCGCGCCCTCACACGTACGCTCCCCTTAAAGCGTTGTCGTACCCTCACCTGGACCCTAAACCGTCCCCGTCCCCTAACCCTAACCCTAGCCCGAACCCTAACCCTAACCCTTCCCCGAAGCCTGACCCACACCCGTCCCCTAATCCTAACCCGTACGCTGACTCTGACGCGCGCTCTCACACGTACGCTCCCCCTAAAGCGTTGTCGTACCCTCACCTGGACCCTAAACCGTCCCCGTCCCCTAACCCTAACCCTAGCCCGAACCCTAACCCTAACCCTTCCCCGAAGCCTGACCCTCACCCGTCCCCTAATCCTAACCCGTACGCTGACACTAACCCGCGCCCTCAAACCTACGCTCCCCCTAAAGCGTTGTCGTACCCTCACCTGGACCCTAAACCGTCCCCGTCCCCTAACCCTAACCCTAGCCCGAACCCTAAACCTAACCCTACCCCGAAGCCTGACCCTCACCCGTCCCCTAATCCTAACCCGTACGCTGACACTGACCCGCGCCCTCACACGTACGCTCTCCCTAAAGCGTTGTCGTCCCCTCACCTGGACCCTAAACCGTCCCCGTCCCCTAACCCTAACCCTAGCCCGAACCCTAACCCTAAAACTTCCCCGAAGGCTGACCCTCACCCGTCCCCTAATCCTAACCCGTACGCTGACACTAACCAGCGCCCTCACACGTACGCTCCCCATAAAGCTTTGACGTACCCTCACCTGGACCCTAAACCGTCCCCGTCCCCTAACCCTAACCCTAGCCCGAACCCTAACCCTAACCCTTCCCCGAAGCCTGACCCTCACCCGTCCCCTAATCCTAACCCGTACGCTGACACTAACCCGCGCCCTCACACGTACGCTGCCCCTAAAGCGTTGTCGTACCCTCACCTGGACCCTAAACCGTCCCCGTCCCCTAACCCTAACCCTAGCCCGAACCCTAACCCTAACCCTTCCCCGAAGCCTGACCCTCACCCGTCCCCTAATCCTAACCCGTACGCTGACACTGACCCACGCCATCACACGTACGCTCCCCCTAAAGCGTTGTCGTACCCTCACCTGGACCCTAAACCGTCCCCGTCCCCTAACCCTAACCCTAGCCCGAACCCTAACCCTAACCCTTCCCCGAAGCCTGACCCTCACCCGTCCCCTAATCCTAACCCGTACGCTGACACTGACCCGCGCCCTCACACGTACGCTCCCCCTAAAGCGTTGTCGTACCCTCACCTGGACCCTAAACCGTCCCCGTCCCCTAACCCTAACCCTAGCCCGAACCCTAACCCTAACCCTTCCCCGAAGCCTGACCCTCACCCGTCCCCTAATCCTAACCCGTACGCTGACACTGACCCGCGCCCTCACACGTACGCTCCCCCTAAAGCGTTGTCGTACCCTCACCTGGACCCTAAACCGTCCCCGTCCCCTAACCCTAACCCTAGCCCGAACCCTAACCCTAACCCTTCCCCGAAGCCTGACCCACACCCGTCCCCTAATCCTAACCCGTACGCTGACACTGACCCGCGCCCTCACACGTACGCTCCCCCTAAAGCGTTGTCGTACCCTCACCTGGACCCTAAACCGTCCCCGTCCCCTAACCCTAACCCTAGCCCAAACCCTAACCGTAACCCTTCCCCGAAGCCTGACCCTCACCCGTCCCCTAATCCTAACCCGTACGCTGACACTGACCCACGCCCTCACACGTACGCTCCCCCTAAAGCGTTGTCGTACCCTCACCTGGATCCGGAACCGTCCCCGTCCCCTAACCCTAACCCTAGGCCGAACCCTAACCCTAACCCTTCCCCGAAGCCTGACCCTCACCCGTCCCCTAATCCTAACCCGTACGCTGACACTGACCCGCGCCCTCACACGTACGCTCCCCCTAAAGCCTTGTCGTACCCTCACCTGGACCCTAAACCGTCCCCGTCCCCTAACCCTAACCCTAGCCCGAACCCTAACCCTAACCGTTCCCCGAAGCCTGACCCTCACCCGTCCCCTAATCCTAACCCGTACGCTGACACTTACCCGCGCCCTCACACGTACGCTCCCCCTAAAGCCTTGTCGTACCCTCACCTGGACCCTAAACCGTCCCCGTCCCCTAACCCTAACCCTAGCCCGAACCCTAACCCTAACCCTTCCCCGAAGCCTGACCCTCACCCGTCCCCTAATCCTAACCCGTACGCTGACACTGACCCACGCCCTCACACGTACGCTCCCCCTAAAGCGTTGTCGTACACTCACCTGGACCCTAAACCGTCCCCGTCCCCTAACCCTAACCCTAGCCCGAACCCTAACCCTAACCCTTCCCCGAAGCCTGACCCTCACCCGTCCCCTAATCCTAACCCGTACGCTGACACTTACCCGCGCCCTCACACGTACGCTCCCCCTAAAGCCTTGTCGTACCCTCACCTGGACCCTAAACCGTCCCCGTCCCCTAACCCTAACCCTAGCCCGAACCCTAACCCTAACCCTTCCCCGAAGCCTGACCCTCACCCGTCCCCTAATCCTAACCCGTACTCTGACACTGACCCGCGCCCTAACACGTACGCTCCCCCTAAAGCGTTGTCGTACACTCACCTGAACCCTAAACCGTCCCCGTCCCCTAACCCTAACCCTAGCCCGAACCCTAACCCTAACCCTTCCCCGAAGCCTGACCCTCACCCGTCCCCTAATCCTAACCCGTACGCTGACACTAACCCGCGCCCTCACACGTACGCTCCCCCTAAAGTGTTGTCGTACCCTCACCTGGACCCTAAACCGTCCCCGTCCCCTAACCCTAACCCTAGCCCGAACCCTAACCCTAACCCTTCCCCGAAGCCTGACCCTCACCCGTCCCCTAATCCTAGCCCGTACGCTGACACTGACCCGCGCCCTCACACGTACGCTCCCCCTAAAGCGTTGTCGTACCCTCACCTGGACCCTAAACCGTCCCCGTCCCCTAACCCTAACCCTAGCCCGAACCCTAACCCTAACCCTTCCCCGAAGCCTGACCCTCACCCGTCCCCTAATCCTAACCCGTACGCTGACACTGACCCGCGCCCTCACACGTACGCTCCCCCTAAAGCGTTGTCGTACCCTCACCTGGACCCTAAACCGTCCCCGTCCCCTAACCCTAAACCTAGCCCGAACCCTAACCCTAACCCTTCCCCGAAGCCTGACCCTCACCCGTCCCCTAATCCTAACCCGTACGCTGACACTAACCCGCGCCCTCACACGTACGCTCCCCCTAAAGCGTTGTCGTACCCTCACCTGGACCCTAAACCGTCCCCGTCCCCTAATCCTAACCCTAGCCCGAACCCTAACCCTAACCCTTCCCCGAAGCCTGACCCTCACCCGTCCCCTAATCCTAACCCGTACGCTGACACTGACCCGCGCCCTCACACGTACGCTCCCCCTAAAGCGTTGTCGTACCCTCACCTGGACCCTAAACCGTCCCCGTCCCCTAACCCTAACCCTAGCCCGAACCCTAACCCTAACCCTTCCCCGAAGCCTGACCCTCACCCGTCCCCTAATCCTAACCCGTACGCTGACACTAACCCGCGCCCTCACACGTACGCTCCCCCTAAACCGTTGTCGTACCCTCACCTGGACCCTAAACCGTCCCCGTCCCCTAACCCTAACCCTAGCCCGAACCCTAACCCTAACCCTTCCCCGAAGCCTGACCCTCACCCGTCCCCTAATCCTAACCCGTACGCTGACACTAACACGCGCCCTCACACGTACGCTCCCCCTAAACCGTTGTCGTACCCTCACCTGGACCCTAAACCGTCCCCGTCCCCTAACCCTAACCCTAGCCCGAACCCTAACCCTAACCCTTCCCCGAAGCCTGACCCTCACCCGTCCCCTAATCCTAACCCGTACGCTGACACTAACCCGCGCCCTCACACGTACGCTCCCCCTAAAGCGTTGTCGTACCCTCACCTGGACCCTAAACCGTCCCCGTCCCCTAACCCTAACCCTAGCCCGAACCCTAACCCTAACCCTTCCCCGAAGCCTGACCCTCACCCGTCCCCTAATCCTAACCCGTACGCTGACACTGACCCGCGCCCTCACACGTACGCTCCCCCTAAAGCGTTGTCGTACCCTCACCTGGACCCTAAACCGTCCCCATCCCCTAACCCTAACCCTAGCCCGAACCCTAACCCTAACCCTTCCCCGAAGCCTGACCCTCACCCGTCCCCTAATCCTAACCCGTACGCTGACACTGACCCGCGCCCTCACACGTACGCTCCCCCTAAAGCGTTGTCGTACCCTCACCTGGACCCTAAACCGTCCCCGTCCCCTAACCGTAACCCTAGCCCGAACCCTAACCCTAACCCTTCCCCGAAGCCTGACCCTCACCCGTCCCCAATCCTAACCCGTACGCTGACACTGACCCGTGCCCTCACACATACGCTCCCCCTAAAGCGTTGTCGTACCCTCACCTGGACCCTAAACCGTCCCCGTCCCCTAACCCTAACCCTAGCCCGAACCCTAACCCTAACCCTTCCCCGAAGCCTGACCCTCACCCGTCCCCTAATCCTAACCCGTACGCTGACACTGACCCGCGCCCTCACACGTACGCTCCCCCTAAAGCGTTGTCGTACCCTCACCTGGACCCTAAACCGTCCCCGTCCCCTAACCCTAACCCTAGCCCGAACCCTAACCCTAACCCTTCCCCGAAGGCTGACCCTCACGCGTCCCCTAATCCTTACCCGTACGCTGACACTGACCCGCGCCCTCACACGTACGCTCCCCCTAAAGCGTTGTCGTACCCTCACCTGGACCCTAAACCGTCCCCGTCCCCTAACCCTAACCCTAGTCCGAACCCTAACCCTAACCCTTCCCCGAAGCCTGACCCTCACCCGTCCCCTAATCCTAACCCGTATGCTGACACTAACCCGCGCCCTCACACGTACGCTCCCCCTAAAGCGTTGTCGTACCCTCACCTGGACCCTAAACCGTCCCCGTCCCCTAACCCTAACCCTAGCCCGAACCCTAACCCTAACCCTTCCCCGAAGCCTGACCCTCACCCGTCCCCTAATCCTAACCCGTACGCTGACACTAACCCGCGCCCTCACACGTACGCTCCCCCTAAAGCGTTGTCGTACCCTCACCTGGACCCTAAACCGTCCCCGTCCCCTAACCCTAACCCTAGCCCGAACCCTAACCCTAACCCTTCCCCGAAGCCTGACCCTCACCCGTCCCCTAATCCTAACCCGTACGCTGACACCGACCCGTGCCCTCACACGTACGCTCCCCCTAAAGCGTTGTCGTACCCTCACCTGGACCCTAAACCGTCCCCGTCCCCTAACCCTAACCCTAGCCCGAACCCTAACCCTAACCATTCCCCGAAGCCTGACCCTCACCCGTCCCCTAATCCTAACCCGTACGCTGACACTAACCCGCGCCCTCACACGTACGCTCCCCCTAAAGCGTTGTCGTACCCTCACCTGGACCCTAAACCGTCCCCGTCCCCTAACCCTAACCCTAGCCCGAACCCTAACCCTAAACCTTCCCCGAAGCCTGACACTCACCCGTCCCCTAATCCTAAACTGTACGCTGACACTGACCGGCGCCCTCACACGTACGCTCCCCCTAAAGCGTTGTCGTACCCTCACCTGGACCCTAAACCGTCCCCGTCCCCTAACCCTAACCCTAGCCCGAACCCTAACCCTAACACTTCCCCGAAGCCTGACCCTCACCCGTCCCCTAATCCTAACCCGTACGCTGACAATGACCCGCGCCCTCACACGTACGCTCCCCCTAAAGCGTTGTCGTACCCTCACCTGAACCCTAAACCGTCCCCGTCCCCTAACCCTAACCCTAGCCCGAACCCTAACCCTAACACTTTCCCGAAGCCTGACCCTCACCTGTCCCCTAATCCTAGCCCGTACGCTGACACAGACCCGCACCCTCACACGTACGCTCCCCCTAAAGCGTTGTCGTACCCTCACCTAGACCCTAAACCGTCCTCGTCCCCTAAACCTAACCCTAGCCCGAACCCTAACCCTAACCCTTCCCCGAAGCCTGACCCTCACCCGTCCCCTAATCCTAACCCGTACGCTGACACTGACCCGCGCCCTCACACGTACGTTCTCCCTAAAGCGCTGTCGTACCCTCACCTGGACCCTACACCGTCCCCGTCCCCTAACCCTAACCCTAGCCCGAACCCTAACCCTAACCCTTCCCCGAAGCCTGACCCTCACCCGTCCCCTAATCCTAACCCGTACGCTGACACTGACCCACGCCCTCACACCTACGCTCCCCCTAAAGCGTTTTCGTACCCTCACCTGGACCCTAAACCGTCCCCATCCCCTAAACCTAACCCTAGCCCGAACCCTAACCCTAACCCTTCCCCGAAGCCTGATCCTCACCCGTCCCCTAATCCTAACCCGTACGCTGACACTAACCCGCGCCCTCAAACCTACGCTCCCCCTAAAGCGTTGTCGTACCCTCACCTGGACCCTAAACCGTCCCCGTCCCCTAACCCTAACCCTAGCCCGAACCCTAACCCTAACCCTTCCCCGAAGCCTGATCCTCACCCGTCCTCTAATCCTAACCCGTACGCTGACACTAACCCACGCCCTCACACGTACGCTCCCCCTAAAGCGTTGTCGTACCCTCACCTGGAGCCTAAACCGTCCCCGTCCCCTAACCCTAACCCTAGCCCGAACCCTAACCCTAACCCTTTCCCAAAGCCTGACCCTCACCCGTCCCCTAATCCTAACCCGTACGCTGACACTGACCCGCGCCCTCACACGTACGCTCCCCCTAAAGCGTTGTCGTACCCTCACCTGGACCCTAAACCGTCCCCGTCCCCTAACCCTAACCCTAGCCCGAACCCTAACCCTAACCCTTCCCCGAAGCCTGACCCTCACCCGTCCCCTAATCCTAACCCGTACGCTGACACTGACCCGCGCCCTCACACGTACGCTCCCCCTAAAGCGTTGTCGTACCCTCACCTGGACCCTAAACCGTCCCCGTCCCCTAACCCTAACCCTAGCCCGAACCCTAACCCTAACCCTTCCCCGAAGCCTGACCCCCACCGGTCCCCTAATCCTAACCCGTACGCTGACACTAACCCGCGCCCTCACACGTGCGCTCCCCCAAAAGCGTTGTCGTACCCTCACCTGGACCCTAAACCGTCCCCGTCCCCTAACCCTAACCCTAGCCCGAACCCTAACCCTAACCCTTCCCCGAAGCCTGACCCTCACCCGTCCCGTAATCCTAACCCGTACGCTGACACTGACCCGCGCCCTCACACGTACGCTCCCCCTAAAACGTTGTCGTACCCTCACCTGGACCCTAAACCTTCTCCGTCCCCTAACCCTAACCCTAGCCCGAACCCTAACCCTAACCCTTCCCCGAAGCCTGACCCTCACCCGTCCCCTAATCCTAACCCGTACGCTGACACTTACCCGCGCCCTCACATGAACGCTCCCCCTAAAGCGTTGTCGTACCCTCACCTGGACCCTAAACCGTCCCCGTCCCCTAACCCTAACCCTAGCCCGAACCCTAACCCTAACACTTCCCCGAAGCCTGACCCTCACCCGTCCCCTAATCCTAACCCGTACGCTGACAATGACCCGCGCCCTCACACGTACGCTCCCCCTAAAGCGTTCTCGTACCCTCACCTGAACCCTAAACCGTCCCCGTCCCCTAACCCTAACCCTAGCCCGAACCCTAACCCTAACACTTTCCCGAAGCCTGACCCTCACCTGTCCCCTAATCCTAGCCCGTACGCTGACACAGACCCGCACCCTCACACGTACGCTCCCCCTAAAGCGTTGTCGTACCCTCACCTAGACCCTAAACCGTCCTCGTCCCCTAAACCTAACCCTAGCCCGAACCCTAACCCTAACCCTTCCCCGAAGCCTGACCCTCACCCGTCCCCTAATCCTAACCCGTACGCTGACAGTGACCCGCGCCCTCACACGTACGTTCTCCCTAAAGCGCTGTCGTACCCTCACCTGGACCCTACACCGTCCCCGTCCCCTAACCCTAACCCTAGCCCGAACCCTAACCCTAACCCTTCCCCGAAGCCTGACCCTCACCCGTCCCCTAATCCTAACCCGTACGCTGACACTGACCCACGCCCTCACACCTACGCTCCCCCTAAAGCGTTTTCGTACCCTCACCTGGACCCTAAACCGTCCCCATCCCCTAAACCTAACCCTAGCCCGAACCCTAACCCTAACCCTTCCCCGAAGCCTGATCCTCACCCGTCCCCTAATCCTAACCCGTACGCTGACACTAACCCGCGCCCTCAAACCTACGCTCCCCCTAAAGCGTTGTCGTACCCTCACCTGGACCCTAAACCGTCCCCGTCCCCTAACCCTAACCCTAGCCCGAACCCTAACCCTAACCCTTCCCCGAAGCCTGATCCTCACCCGTCCTCTAATCCTAACCCGTACGCTGACACTAACCCGCGCCCTCACACGTACGCTCCCCCTAAAGCGTTGTCGTACCCTCACCTGGAGCCTAAACCGTCCCCGTCCCCTAACCCTAACCCTAGCCCGAACCCTAACCCTAACCCTTTCCCAAAGCCTGACCCTCACCCGTCCCCTAATCCTAACCCGTACGCTGACACTAACCCGCGCCCTCACACGTACGCTCCCCCTAAAGCGTTGTCGTACCCTCACCTGGACCCTAAACCGTCCCCGTCCCCTAACCCTAACCCTAGCCCGAACCCTAACCCTAACCCTTCCCCGAAGCCTGACCCTCACCCGTCCCCTAATCCTAACCCGTACGCTGACACTGACCCGCGCCCTCACACGTACGCTCCCCCTAAAGCGTTGTCGTACCCTCACCTGGACCCTAAACCGTCCCCGTCCCCTAACCCTAACCCTAGCCCGAACCCTAACCCTAACCCTTCCCCGAAGCCTGACCCCCACCGGTCCCCTAATCCTAACCCGTACGCTGACACTAACCCGCGCCCTCACACGTGCGCTCCCCCAAAAGCGTTGTCGTACCCTCACCTGGACCCTAAACCGTCCCCGTCCCCTAACCCTAACCCTAGCCCGAACCCTAACCCTAACCCTTCCCCGAAGCCTGACCCTCACCCGTCCCGTAATCCTAACCCGTACGCTGACACTGACCCGCGCCCTCACACGTACGCTCCCCCTAAAACGTTGTCGTACCCTCACCTGGACCCTAAACCGTCCCCGTCCCCTAACCCTAACCCTAGCCCGAACCCTAACCCTAACCCTTCCCCGAAGCCTGACCCTCACCCGTCCCCTAATCCTAACCCGTACGCTGACACTTACCCGCGCCCTCACATGAACGCTCCCCCTAAAGCGTTGTCGTACCCTCACCTGGACCCTAAACCGTCTCCGTCCCCTAACCCTAACCCTAGCCCGAACCCTAACCCTAACCCTTCCCCGAAGCCTGACCCTCACCCGTCCCCTAATCCTAACCCGTACGCTGACACTGACCCGCGCCCTCACACGTACGCTCCCCCTAAAGCGTTGTCGTACCCTCACCTGGACCCTAAACCGTCCCCGTCCCCTAACCCTAACCCTAGCCCGAACCCTAACCCTAACCCTTCACCGAAGCCTGACCCTCACCCGTCCCCTAATCCTAACCCGTACGCTGACACTGACCCACGCCCTCACACGTACGCTCCCCCTAAAGCGTTGTCGTACCCTCACCTGGACCCTAAACCGTCCCCGTCCCCTAACCCTAACCCTAGCCTGAACCCTAACCCTAACCCTTCCCCGAAGCCTGACCCTCACCCGTCCCCTAATCCTAACCCGTACGCTGACACTAACCCGCGCCCTCACACGTACGCTCCCCCTAAAGCGTTGTCGTACCCTCACCTGGACCCTAAACCGTCCCCGTCCCCTAACCCTAACCCTAGCCCGAACCCTAACCCTAACCCTTCCCCGAAGCCTGACCCTCACCCGTCCCCTAATCCTAACCCGTACGCTGACACTAACACGCGCCCTCACACGTACGCTCCCCCTAAACCGTTGTCGTACCCTCACCTGGACCCTAAACCGTCCCCGTCCCCTAACCCTAACCCTAGCCCGAACCCTAACCCTAACCCTTCCCCGAAGCTTGACCCTCACCCGTCCCCTAATCCTAACACGTACGCTGACACTAACCCGCGCCCTCACACGTACGCTCCCCCTAAAGCGTTGTCGTACCCTCACCTGGACCCTAAACCGTCCCCGTCCCCTAACCCTAACCCTAGCCCGAACCCTAACCCTAACCCTTCCCCGAAGCCTGACCCTCACCCGTCCCCTAATCCTAACCCGTACGCTGACACTGACCCGCGCCCTCACACGTACGCTCCCCCTAAAGCGTTGTCGTACCCTCACCTGGACCCTAAACCGTCCCCGTCCCCTAACCCTAACCCTAGCCCGAACCCTAACCCTTCCCCGAAGCCTGAACCTCACCCGTCCCCAATCCTAACCCGTACGCTGACACTGACCCGCGCCCTCACACGTACGCTCCCCCTAAAGCGTTGTCGTACCCTCACCTGGACCCTAAACCGTCCCCGTCCCCTAACCCTAACCCTAGCCCGAACCCTAACCCTAACCCTTCCCCGAAGCCTGACCCTCACCCGTCCCCTAATCCTAACCCGTACGCTAACACTGACCCGCGCCCTCACACGTACGCTCCCCCTAAAGCGTTGTCGTACCCTCACCTGGACCCTAAACCGTCCCCGTCCCCTAACCCTAACCCTAGCCCGAACCCTAACCCTAACCCTTCCCCGAAGCCTGACCCTCACCCGTCCCCTAATCCTAACCCGTACGCTGACACTAACACGCGCCCTCACACGTACGCTCCCCCTAAACCGTTGTCGTACCCTCACCTGGACCCTAAACCGTCCCCGTCCCCTAACCCTAACCCTAGTCCGAACCCTAACCCTAACCCTTCCCCGAAGCCTGACCCTCACCCGTCCCCTAATCCTAACCCGTATGCTGACACTAACCCGCGCCCTCACACGTACGCTCCCCCTAAAGCGTTGTCGTACCCTCACCTGGACCCTAAACCGTCCCCGTCCCCTAACCCTAACCCTAGCCCGAACCCTAACCCTAACCCTTCCCCGAAGCCTGACCCTCACCCGTCCCCTAATCCTAACCGGTACGCTGACACCGACCCGCGCCCTCACACGTACGCTCCCCCTAAAGCGTTGTCGTACCCTCACCTGGACCCTAAACCGTCCCCGTCCCCTAACCCTAACCCTAGCCCGAACCCTAACCCTAACCCTTCCCCGAAGCCTGACCCTCACCCGTCCCCTAATCCTAACCCGTACGCTGACACTGACCCGCGCCCTCACACGTACGCTCCCCCTAAAGCGTTGTCGTACCCTCACCTGGACCCTAAACCGTCCCCGTCCCCTAACCCTAACCCTAGCCCGAACCCTAACCCTAACCCTTCCCCGAAGCCTGACCCTCACCCGTCCCCTAATCCTAACCCGTACGCTGACACTAACACGCGCCCTCACACGTACGCTCCCCCTAAACCGTTGTCGTACCCTCACCTGGACCCTAAACCGTCCCCGTCCCCTAACCCTAACCCTAGCCCGAACCCTAACCCTAACCCTTCCCCGAAGCCTGACCCTCACCCGTCCCCTAATCCTAACCCGTACGCTGACACTAACCCGCGCCCTCACACGTACGCTCCCCCTAAAGCGTTGTCGTACCCTCACCTGGACCCTAAACCGTCCCCGTCCCCTAACCCTAACCCTAGCCCGAACCCTAACCCTAACCCTTCCCCGAAGCCTGACCCTCACCCGTCCCCTAATCCTAACCCGTACGCTGACACTGACCCGCGCCCTCACACGTACGCTCCCCCTAAAGCGTTGTCGTACCCTCACCTGGACCCTACACCGTCCCCGTCCCCTAACCCTAACCCTAGCCCGAACCCTAACCCTAACCCTTCCCCGAAGCCTGACCCTCACCCGTCCCCTAATCCTAACCCGTACGCTGACACTGACCCACGCCCTCACACCTACGCTCCCCCTAAAGCGTTTTCGTACCCTCACCTGGACCCTAAACCGTCGCCATCCCCTAACCCTAACCCTAGCCCGAACCCTAACCCTAACCCTTCCCCGAAGCCTGATCCTCACCCGTCCCCTAATCCTAACCCGTACGCTGACACTAACCCGCGCCCTCAAACCTACGCTCCCCCTAAAGCGTTGTCGTACCCTCACCTGGACCCTAAACCGTCCCCGTCCCCTAACCCTAACCCTAGCCCGAACCCTAACCCTAACCCTTCCCCGAAGCCTGATCCTCACCCGTCCTCTAATCCTAACCCGTACGCTGACACTAACCCGCGCCCTCACACGTACGCTCCCCCTAAAGCGTTGTCGTACCCTCACCTGGAGCCTAAACCGTCCCCGTCCCCTAACCCTAACCCTAGCCCGAACCCTAACCCTAACCCTTTCCCAAAGCCTGACCCTCACCCGTCCCCTAATCCTAACCCGTACGCTGACACTAACCCGCGCCCTCACACGTACGCTCCCCCTAAAGCGTTGTCGTACACTCACCTGGACCCTAAACCGTCCCCGTCCCCTAACCCTAACCCTAGCCCGAACCCTAACCCTAACCCTTCCCCGAAGCCTGACCCTCACCCGTCCCCTAATCCTAACCCGTACGCTGACACTGACCCGCGCCCTCACACGTACGCTCCCCCTAAAGCGTTGTCGTACCCTCACCTGGACCCTACACCATCCCCGTCCCCTAACCCTAACCCTAGCCCGAACCCTAACCCTAACCCTTCCCCGAAGCCTGACCCTCACCCGTCCCCTAATCCTAACCCGTACGCTGACACTGACCCACGCCCTCACACCTACGCTCCCCCTAAAGCGTTTTCGTACCCTCACCTGGACCCTAAACCGTCCCCATCCCCTAACCCTAACCCTAGCCCGAACCCTAACCCTAACCCTTCCCCGAAGCCTGATCCTCACTCGTCCCCTAATCCTAACCCGTACGCTGACACTAACCCGCGCCCTCAAACCTATGCTCCCCCTAAAGCGTTGTCGTACCCTCACCTGGACCCTAAACCGTCCCCGTCCCCTAACCCTAACCCTAGCCCGAACCCTAACCCTAACCCTTCCCCGAAGCCTGATCCTCACCCGTCCTCTAATCCTAACCCGTACGCTGACACTAACCCGCGCCCTCACACGTACGCTCCCCCTAAAGCGTTGTCGTACCCTCACCTGGAGCCTAAACCGTCCCCGTCCCCTAACCCTAACCCTAGCCCGAACCCTAACCCTAACCCTTTCCCAAAGCCTGACCCTCACCCGTCCCCTAATCCTAACCCGTACGCTGACACTAACCCGCGCCCTCACACGTACGCTCCCCCTAAAGCGTTGTCGTACACTCACCTGGACCCTAAACCGTCCCCGTCCCCTAACCCTAACCCTAGCCCGAACCCTAACCCTAACCCTTCCCCGAAGCCTGACCCTCACCCGTCCCCTAATCCTAACCCGTACGCTGACACTGACCCGCGCCCTCACACGTACGCTCCCCCTAAAGCGTTGTCGTACCCTCACCTGGACCCTAAACCGTCCCCGTCCCCTAACCCTAACCCTAGCCCGAACCCTAACCCTAACCCTTCCCCGAAGCCTGACCCCCACCGGTCCCCTAATCCTAACCCGTACGCTGACACTAACCCGCGCCCTCACACGTGCGCTCCCCCAAAAGCGTTGTCGTACCCTCACCTGGACCCTAAACCGTCCCCGTCCCCTAACCCTAACCCTAGCCCGAACCCTAACCCTAACCCTTCCCCGAAGCCTGACCCTCACCCGTCCCCTAATCCTAACCCGTACGCTGACACTGACCCGCGCCCTCACACGTACGCTCCCCCTAAAACGTTGTCGTACCCTCACCTGGACCCTAAACCGTCCCCGTCCCCTAACCCTAACCCTAGCCCGAACCCTAACCCTAACCCTTCCCCGAAGCCTGACCCTCACCCGTCCCCTAATCCTAACCCGTACGCTGACACTGACCCGCGCCCTCACACGTACGCTCCCCCTAAAACGTTGTCGTACCCTCACCTAGACCCTAAACCGTCCCCGTCCCCTAACCCTAACCCTAACCTGAACCCTAACCCTAACACTTCCCCGAAGCCTGACCCTCACCCGACCCCTAATCCTAACCCGTACGTTGACACTAACCCACGCCCTCAAACCTACGCTCCCCCTAAAGCGTTGTCGTACCCACACCTGGACCCTAAACCGTCCCCGTCCCCTAACCCTAACCCTAGCCCGAACCCTAACCCTAACCCTTCCCCGAAGCCTGACCCTCACCCGTCCCCTAATCCTAACCCGTACGCTGACACTGACCCACGCCCTCACACGTACGCTCCCCCTAAAGCGTTGTCGTACCCTCACCTGGACCCTAAACCGTCCCCATCCCCTAACCCTAACCTTAGCCCGAACCCTAACCCTAACCCTTCCCCGAAGCCTGACCCTCACCCGTCCCCTAATCCTAACCCGTACGCTGACACTGACCCGCGCCCTCACACGTACGCCTCCCCTAAAGCGTTGTCGTACCCTCACCTGGACCCTAAACCGTCCCCGTCCCCTAACCCTAACCCTAGCCCGAACCCTAACCCTAACCCTTTCCCAAAGCCTGACCCTCACCCGTCCCCTAATCCTAACCCGTACGCTGACACTAACCCGCGCCCTCACACGTACGCTCCCCCTAAAGCGTTGTCGTACACTCACCTGGACCCTAAACCGTCCCCGTCCCCTAACCCTAACCCTAGCCCGAACCCTAACCCTAACCCTTCCCCGAAGCCTGACCCTCACCCGTCCCCTAATCCTAACCCGTACGCTGACACTGACCCACGCCCTCACACGTACGCTCCCCCTAAAGCGTTGTCGTACCCTCACCTGGACCCTACACCGTCCCCGTCCCCTAACCCTAACCCTAGCCCGAACCCTAACCCTAACCCTTCCCCGAAGCCTGACCCTCACCCGTCCCCTAATCCTAACCCGTACGCTGACACTGACCCACGCCCTCACACCTACGCTCCCTCTAAAGCGTTTTCGTACCCTCACCTGGACCCTAAACCGTCCCCATCCCCTAACCCTAACCCTAGCCCGAACCCTAACCCTAACCCTTCCCCGAAGCCTGATCCTCACTCGTCCCCTAATCCTAACCCGTACGCTGACACTAACCCGCGCCCTCAAACCTACGCTCCCCCTAAAGCGTTGTCGTACCCTCACCTGGACCCTAAACCGTCCCCATCCCCTAACCCTAACCCTAGCCCGAACCCTAACCCTAACCCTTCCCCGAAGCCTGATCCTCACCCGTCCTCTAATCCTAACCCGTACGCTGACACTAACCCGCGCCCTCACACGTACGCTCCCCCTAAAGCGTTGTCGTACCCTCACCTGGAGCCTAAACCGTCCCCGTCCCCTAACCCTAACCCTAGCCCGAACCCTAACCCTAACCCTTTCCCAAAGCCTGACCCTCACCCGTCCCCTAATCCTAACCCGTACGCTGACACTAACCCGCGCCCTCACACGTACGCTCCCCCTAAAGCGTTGTCGTACACTCACCTGGACCCTAAACCGTCCCCGTCCCCTAACCCTAACCCTAGCCCGAACCCTAACCCTAACCCTTCCCCGAAGCCTGACCCTCACCCGTCCCCTAATCCTAACCCGTACGCTGACACTGACCCGCGCCCTCACACGTACGCTCCCCCTAAAGCGTTGTCGTACCCTCACCTGGACCCTAAACCGTCCCCGTCCCCTAACCCTAACCCTAGCCCGAACCCTAACCCTAACCCTTCCCCGAAGCCTGACCCTCACCCGTCCCCTAATCCTAACCCGTACGCTGACACTGACCCGCGCCCTCACACGTACGCTCCCCCTAAAACATTGTCGTACCCTCACCTGGACCCTAAACCGTCCCCGTCCCCTAACCCTAACCCTAGCCCGAACCCTAACCCTAACCCTTCCCCGAAGCCTGACCCTCACCCGTCCCCTAATCCTAACCCGTACGCTGACACTGACCCGCGCCCTCACACGTACGCTCCCCCTAAAACGTTGTCGTACCCTCACCTAGACCCTAAACCGTCCCCGTCCCCTAACCCTAACCCTAACCTGAACCCTAACCCTAACACTTCCCCGAAGCCTGACCCTCACCCGACCCCTAATCCTAACCCGTACGTTGACACTAACCCACGCCCTCAAACCTACGCTCCCCCTAAAGCGTTGTCGTACCCACACCTGGACCCTAAACCGTCCCCGTCCCCTAACCCTAACCCTAGCCCGAACCCTAACCCTAACCCTTCCCCGAAGCCTGACCCTCACCCGTCCCCTAATCCTAACCCGTACGCTGACACTGACCCACGCCCTCACACGTACGCTCCCCCTAAAGCGTTGTCGTACCCTCACCTGGACCCTAAACCGTCCCCATCCCCTAACCCTAACCTTAGCCCGAACCCTAACCCTAACCCTTCCCCGAAGCCTGACCCTCACCCGTCCCCTAATCCTAACCCGTACGCTGACACTGACCCGCGCCCTCACACGTACGCCTCCCCTAAAGCGTTGTCGTACCCTCACCTGGACCCTAAACCGTCCCCGTCCCCTAACCCTAACCCTAGCCCGAACCCTAACCCTAACCCTTCCCCGAAACCTGACCCTCACCCGTCCCCTAATCGTAACCCGTACGCTGACACTGACCCGCGCCCTCACACGTACGCTCCCCCTAAAGCGTTGTCGTACCCTCACCTGGACCCTAAACCGTCCCCGTCCCCTAACCCTAACCCTAGCCCGAACCCTAACCCTAACCCTTCCCCGAAGCCTGACCCTCACCCGTCCCCTAATCCTAGCCCGTACGCTGACACTGACCCGCGCCCTCACACGTACGCTCCCCCTAAAGCGTTGTCGTACCCTCACCTGGACCCTAAACCGTCCCCGTCCCCTAACCCTAACCCTAGCCCGAACCCTAACCCTAACCCTTCCCCGAAGCCTGACCCTCACCCGTCCCCTAATCCTAGCCCGTACGCTGACACTGACCCGCGCCCTCACACGTACGCTCCCCATAAAGCGTTGTCGTACCCTCACCTGGACCCTAAACCGTCCCCGTCCCCTAACCCTAACCCTAGCCCGAACCCTAACCCTAACCCTTCCCCGAAGCCTGACCTTCACCCGTCCCCTAATCCTAACCCGTACGCTGACACTGACCCGCGCCCTCACACGTACGCTCCCCCTAAAGCGTTGTCGTACCCTCACCTGGACCCTAAACCGTCCCCGTCCCCTAACCCTAAACCTAGCCCGAACCCTAACCCTAACCCTTCCCCGAAGCCTGACCCTCACCCATCCCCTAATCCTAACCCGTACGCTGACACTAACCCGCGCCCTCACACGTACGCTCCCCCTAAAGCGTTGTCGTACCCTCACCTGGACCCTAAACCGTCCCCGTCCCCTAATCCTAACCCTAGCCCGAACCCTAACCCTAACCCTTCCCCGAAGCCTGACCCTCACCCGTCCCCTAATCCTAACCCGTACGCTGACACTGACCCGCGCCCTCACACGTACGCTCCCCCTAAAGCGTTGTCGTACCCTCACCTGGACCCTAAACCGTCCCCGTCCCCTAACCCTAACCCTAGCCCGAACCCTAACCCTAACCCTTCACCGAAGCCTGACCCTCACCCGTCCCCTAATCCTAACCCGTACGCTGACACTGACCCACGCCCTCACACGTACGCTCCCCCTAAAGCGTTGTCGTACCCTCACCTGGACCCTAAACCGTCCCCGTCCCCTAACCCTAACCCTAGCCCGAACCCTAACCCTAACCCTTCCCCGAAGCCTGACCCTCACCCGTCCCCTAATCCTAACCCGTACGCTGACACTAACCCGCGCCCTCACACGTACGCTCCCCCTAAAGCGTTGTCGTACCCTCACCTGGACCCTAAACCGTCCCCGTCCCCTAACCCTAACCCTAGCCCGAACCCTAACCCTAACCCTTCCCCGAAGCCTGACCCTCACCCGTCCCCTAATCCTAACCCGTACGCTGACACTAACACGCGCCCTCACACGTACGCTCCCCCTAAACCGTTGTCGTACCCTCACCTGGACCCTAAACCGTCCCCGTCCCCTAACCCTAACCCTAGCCCGAACCCTAACCCTAACCCTTCCCCGAAGCCTGACCCTCACCCGTCCCCTAATCCTAACCCGTACGCTGACACTAACCCGCGCCCTCACACGTACGCTCCCCCTAAAGCGTTGTCGTACACTCACCTGGACCCTAAACCGTCCCCGTCCCCTAACCCTAACCCTAGCCCGAACCCTAACCCTAACCCTTCCCCGAAGCCTGACCCTCACCCGTCCCCTAATCCTAACCCGTACGCTGACACTGACCCGCGCCCTCACACGTACGCTCCCCCTAAAGCGTTGTCGTACCCTCACCTGGACCCTACACCGTCCCCGTCCCCTAATCCTAACCCTAGCCCGAACCCTAACCCTAACCCTTCCCCGAAGCCTGACCCTCACCCGTCCCCTAATCCTAACCCGTACGCTGACACTGACCCACGCCCTCACACCTACGCTCCCCCTAAAGCGTTTTCGTACCCTCACCTGGACCCTAAACCGTCCCCATCCCCTAACCCTAACCCTAGCCCGAACCCTAACCCTAACCCTTCCCCGAAGCCTGATCCTCACTCGTCCCCTAATCCTAACCCGTACGCTGACACTAACCCGCGCCCTCAAACCTACGCTCCCCCTAAAGCGTTGTCGTACCCTCACCTGGACCCTAAACCGTCCCCGTCCCCTAACCCTAACCCTAGCCCGAACCCTAACCCTAACCCTTCCCCGAAGCCTGATCCTCACCCGTCCTCTAATCCTAACCCGTACGCTGACACTAACCCGCGCCCTCACACGTACGCTCCCCCTAAAGCGTTGTCGTACCCTCACCTGGAGCCTAAACCGTCCCCGTCCCCTAACCCTAACCCTAGCCCGAACCCTAACCCTAACCCTTTCCCAAAGCCTGACCCTCACCCGTCCCCTAATCCTAACCCGTACGCTGACACTAACCCGCGCCCTCACACGTACGCTCCCCCTAAAGCGTTGTCGTACACTCACCTGGACCCTAAACCGTCCCCGTCCCCTAACCCTAACCCTAGCCCGAACCCTAACCCTAACCCTTCCCCGAAGCCTGACCCTCACCCGTCCCCTAATCCTAACCCGTACGCTGACACTGACCCGCGCCCTCACACGTACGCTCCCCCTAAAGCGTTGTCGTACCCTCACCTGGACCCTAAACCGTCCCCGTCCCCTAACCCTAACCCTAGCCCGAACCCTAACCCTAACCCTTCCCCGAAGCCTGACCCCCACCGGTCCCCTAATCCTAACCCGTACGCTGACACTAACCCGCGCCCTCACACGTGCGCTCCCCCAAAAGCGTTGTCGTACCCTCACCTGGACCCTAAACCGTCCCCGTCCCCTAACCCTAACCCTAGCCCGAACCCTAACCCTAACCCTTCCCCGAAGCCTGACCCTCACCCGTCCCCTAATCCTAACCCGTACGCTGACACTGACCCGCGCCCTCACACGTACGCTCCCCCTAAAACATTGTCGTACCCTCACCTGGACCCTAAACCGTCCCCGTCCCCTAACCCTAACCCTAGCCCGAACCCTAACCCTAACCCTTCCCCGAAGCCTGACCCTCACCCGTCCCCTAATCCTAACCCGTACGCTGACACTGACCCGCGCCCTCACACGTACGCTCCCCCTAAAACGTTGTCGTACCCTCACCTAGACCCTAAACCGTCCCCGTCCCCTAACCCTAACCCTAACCTGAACCCTAACCCTAACACTTCCCCGAAGCCTGACCCTCACCCGACCCCTAATCCTAACCCGTACGTTGACACTAACCCACGCCCTCAAACCTACGCTCCCCCTAAAGCGTTGTCGTACCCACACCTGGACCCTAAACCGTCCCCGTCCCCTAACCCTAACCCTAGCCCGAACCCTAACCCTAACCCTTCCCCGAAGCCTGACCCTCACCCGTCCCCTAATCCTAACCCGTACGCTGACACTGACCCACGCCCTCACACGTACGCTCCCCCTAAAGCGTTGTCGTACCCTCACCTGGACCCTAAACCGTCCCCATCCCCTAACCCTAACCTTAGCCCGAACCCTAACCCTAACCCTTCCCCGAAGCCTGACCCTCACCCGTCCCCTAATCCTAACCCGTACGCTGACACTGACCCGCGCCCTCACACGTACGCCTCCCCTAAAGCGTTGTCGTACCCTCACCTGGACCCTAAACCGTCCCCGTCCCCTAACCCTAACCCTAGCCCGAACCCTAACCCTAACCCTTCCCCGAAACCTGACCCTCACCCGTCCCCTAATCGTAACCCGTACGCTGACACTGACCCGCGCCCTCACACGTACGCTCCCCCTAAAGCGTTGTCGTACCCTCACCTGGACCCTAAACCGTCCCCGTCCCCTAACCCTAACCCTAGCCCGAACCCTAACCCTAACCCTTCCCCGAAGCCTGACCCTCACCCGTCCCCTAATCCTAGCCCGTACGCTGACACTGACCCGCGCCCTCACACGTACGCTCCCCCTAAAGCGTTGTCGTACCCTCACCTGGACCCTAAACCGTCCCCGTCCCCTAACCCTAACCCTAGCCCGAACCCTAACCCTAACCCTTCCCCGAAGCCTGACCCTCACCCGTCCCCTAATCCTAGCCCGTACGCTGACACTGACCCGCGCCCTCACACGTACGCTCCCCATAAAGCGTTGTCGTACCCTCACCTGGACCCTAAACCGTCCCCGTCCCCTAACCCTAACCCTAGCCCGAACCCTAACCCTAACCCTTCCCCGAAGCCTGACCTTCACCCGTCCCCTAATCCTAACCCGTACGCTGACACTGACCCGCGCCCTCACACGTACGCTCCCCCTAAAGCGTTGTCGTACCCTCACCTGGACCCTAAACCGTCCCCGTCCCCTAACCCTAAACCTAGCCCGAACCCTAACCCTAACCCTTCCCCGAAGCCTGACCCTCACCCATCCCCTAATCCTAACCCGTACGCTGACACTAACCCGCGCCCTCACACGTACGCTCCCCCTAAAGCGTTGTCGTACCCTCACCTGGACCCTAAACCGTCCCCGTCCCCTAATCCTAACCCTAGCCCGAACCCTAACCCTAACCCTTCCCCGAAGCCTGACCCTCACCCGTCCCCTAATCCTAACCCGTACGCTGACACTGACCCGCGCCCTCACACGTACGCTCCCCCTAAAGCGTTGTCGTACCCTCACCTGGACCCTAAACCGTCCCCGTCCCCTAACCCTAACCCTAGCCCGAACCCTAACCCTAACCCTTCACCGAAGCCTGACCCTCACCCGTCCCCTAATCCTAACCCGTACGCTGACACTGACCCACGCCCTCACACGTACGCTCCCCCTAAAGCGTTGTCGTACCCTCACCTGGACCCTAAACCGTCCCCGTCCCCTAACCCTAACCCTAGCCCGAACCCTAACCCTAACCCTTCCCCGAAGCCTGACCCTCACCCGTCCCCTAATCCTAACCCGTACGCTGACACTAAACCGCGCCCTCACACGTACGCTCCCCCTAAAGCGTTGTCGTACCCTCACCTGGACCCTAAACCGTCCCCGTCCCCTAACCCTAACCCTAGCCCGAACCCTAACCCTAACCCTTCCCCGAAGCCTGACCCTCACCCGTCCCCTAATCCTAACCCGTACGCTGACACTAACACGCGCCCTCACACGTACGCTCCCCCTAAACCGTTGTCGTACCCTCACCTGGACCCTAAACCGTCCCCGTCCCCTAACCCTAACCCTAGCCCGAACCCTAACCCTAACCCTTCCCCGAAGCCTGACCCTCACCCGTCCCCTAATCCTAACCCGTACGCTGACACTAACCCGCGCCCTCACACGTACGCTCCCCCTAAAGCGTTGTCGTACCCTCACCTGGACCCTAAACCGTCCCCGTCCCCTAACCCTAACCCTAGCCCGAACCCTAACCCTAACCCTTCCCCGAAGCCTGACCCTCACCCGTCCCCTAATCCTAACCCGTACGCTGACACTGACCCGCGCCCTCACACGTACGCTCCCCCTAAAGCGTTGTCGTACCCTCACCTGGACCCTAAACCGTCCCCGTCCCCTAACCCTAACCCTAGCCCGAACCCTAACCCTAACCCTTCCCCGAAGCCTGACCCTCACCCGTGCCCTAATCCTAACCCGTACGCTGACACTGACCCGCGCCCTCACACGTACGCTCCCCCTAAAGCGTTGTCGTACCCTCACCTGGACCCTAAACCGTCCCCGTCCCCTAACCCTAACCCTAGCCCGAACCCTAACCCTAACCCTTCCCCGAAGCCTGACCCTCACCCGTCCCCAATCCTAACCCGTACGCTGACACTGACCCGCGCCCTCACACATACGCTCCCCCTAAAGCGTTGTCGTACCCTCACCTGGACCCTAAACCGTCCCCGTCCCCTAACAATAACCCTAGCCCGAACCCTAACCCTAACCCTTCCCCGAAGCCTGACCCTCACCCGTCCCATAATCCTAACCCGTACGCTGACACTGACCCGCGCCCTCACACGTACGCTCCCCCTAAAGCGTTGTCGTACCCTCACCTGGACCCTAAACCGTCCCCGTCCCCTAACCCTAACCCTAGTCCGAACCCTAACCCTAACCCTTCCCCGAAGCCTGACCCTCACCCGTCCCCTAATCCTAACCCGTATGCTGACACTAACCCGCGCCCTCACACGTACGCTCCCCCTAAAGCGTTGTCGTACCCTCACCTGGACCCTAAACCGTCCCCGTCCCCTAACCCTAACCCTAGCCCGAACCCTAACCCTAACCCTTCCCCGAAGCCTGACCCTCACCCGTCCCCTAATCCTAAACCGTACGCTGACACTGACCCGCGCCCTCACACGTACGCTCCCCCTAAAGCGTTGTCGTACCCTCACCTGGACCCTAAACCGTCCCCGTCCCCTAACCCTAACCCTAGCCCGAACCCTAACCCTAACCCTTCCCCGAAGCCTGACCCTCACCCGTCCCCTAATCCTAACCCGTACGCTGACACTGACCCGCGCCCTCACACGTACGCTCCCCCTAAAGCGTTGTCGTACCCTCACCTGGACCCTAAACCGTCCCCGTCCCCTAACCCTAACCCTAGCCCGAACCCTAACCCTAACCCTTCCCCGAAGCCTGACTCTCACCCGTCCCCTAATCCTAACCCGTACGCTGACACTAACCCGTCCCCTCACACGTACGCTCCCCCTAAAGCGTTGTCGTACCCTCACCTGGACCCTAAACCGTCCCCGTCCCCTAACCCTAACCCTAGCCCGAACCCTAACCCTAACCCTTCCCCGAAGCCTGACCCTCACCCGTCCCCTAATCCTAACCCGTACGCTGACACTGACCCGCGCCCTCACACGTACGCTCCCCCTAAAGCGTTGTCGTACCCACACCTGGACCCTAAACCGTCCCCGTCCCCTAACCCTAACCCTAGCCCGAACCCTAACCCTAACCCTTCCCCGAAGCCTGACCCTCACCCGTCCCCTAATCCTAACCCGTACGGTGACACTGACCCGCGCCCTCAAATGTACGCTCCCCCTAAAGCGTTGTCGTACCCTCACCTGGACCCTAAACCGTCCCCGTCCCCTAAACCTAACCCTAGCCCGAACCCTAACCCTAACCCTTCCCCGAAGCCTGACCCTCACCCGTCCCCTAATCCTAACCCGTACGCTGACACTAACCCGCGCCCTCACACGTACGCTCCCCTTAAAGCGTTGTCGTACCCTCACCTGGACCCTAAACCGTCCCCGTCCCCTAACCCTAACCCTAGCCCGAACCCTAACCCTAACCCTTCCCCGAAGCCTGACCCTCACCCGTGCCCTAATCCTAACCCGTACGCTGACACTGACCCGCGCCCTCACACGTACGCTCCCCCTAAAGCGTTGTCGTACCCTCACCTGGACCCTAAACCGTCCCCGTCCCCTAACCCTAACCCTAGCCCGAACCCTAACCCTAACCCTTCCCCGAAGCCTGACCCTCACCCGTCCCCTAATCCTAACCCGTACGCTGACACTAACCTGCGCCCTCACACATACGCTCCCCCTAAAGCGTTGTCGTACCCTCACCTGGACCCTAAACCATCCCCGTCCCCTAACCCTAACCCTAGCCCGAACCCTAACCCTAACCCTTCCCCGAAGCCTGACCCTCACCCGTCCCCTAATCCTAACCCGTACGCTGACACTGACCCGCGCCCTCACACGTACGCTCCCCCTAAAGCATTGTCGTACCCTCACCTGGACCCTAAACCGTCCCCGTCCCCTAACCCTAACCCTAGCCCGAACCCTAACCCTAAACCTTCCCCGAAGCCTGACCCTCACCCGTCCCCTAATCCTAACCCGTACGCTGACACTGACCCGCGCCCTCACACGTACGCTCCCCTTAAAGCGTTGTCGTACCCTCACCTGGACCCTAAACCGTCCCCGTCCCCTAACCCTAACCCTAGCCCGAACCCTAACCCTAACCCTTCCCCGAAGCCTGACCCACACCCGTCCCCTAATCCTAACCCGTACGCTGACTCTGACGCGCGCTCTCACACGTACGCTCCCCCTAAAGCGTTGTCGTACCCTCACCTGGACCCTAAACCGTCCCCGTCCCCTAACCCTAACCCTAGCCCGAACCCTAACCCTAACCCTTCCCCGAAGCCTGACCCTCACCCGTCCCCTAATACTAACCCGTACGCTGACACTAACCCGCGCCCTCAAACCTACGCTCCCCCTAAAGCGTTGTCGTACCCTCACCTGGACCCTAAACCGTCCCCGTCCCCTAACCCTAACCCTAGCCCGAACCCTAAACCTAACCCTACCCCGAAGCCTGACCCTCACCCGTCCCCTAATCCTAACCCGTACGCTGACACTGACCCGCGCCCTCACACGTACGCTCCCCCTAAAGCGTTGTCGTCCCCTCACCTGGACCCTAAACCGTCCCAGTCCCCTAACCCTAACCCTAGCCCGAACCCTAACCCTAAAACTTCCCCGAAGGCTGACCCTCACCCGTCCCCTAATCCTAACCCGTACGCTGACACTAACCAGCGCCCTCACACGTACGCTCCCCATAAAGCTTTGACGTACCCTCACCTGGACCCTAAACCGTCCCCGTCCCCTAACCCTAACCCTAGCCCGAACCCTAACCCTAACCCTTCCCCGAAGCCTGACCCTCACCCGTCCCCTAATCCTAACCCGTACGCTGACACTAACCCGCGCCCTCACACGTACGCTGCCCCTAAAGCGTTGTCGTACCCTCACCTGGACCCTAAACCGTCCCCGTCCCCTAACCCTAACCCTAGCCCGAACCCTAACCCTAACCCTTCCCCGAAGCCTGACCCTCACCCGTCCCCTAATCCTAACCCGTACGCTGACACTGACCCACGCCATCACACGTACGCTCCCCCTAAAGCGTTGTCGTACCCTCACCTGGACCCTAAACCGTCCCCGTCCCCTAACCCTAACCCTAGCCCGAACCCTAACCCTAACCCTTCCCCGAAGCCTGACCCTCACCCGTCCCCTAATCCTAACCCGTACGCTGACACTGACCCGCGCCCTCACACGTACGCTCCCCCTAAAGCGTTGTCGTACCCTCACCTGGACCCTAAACCGTCCCCGTCCCCTAACCCTAACCCTAGCCCGAACCCTAACCCTAACACTTCCCCGAAGCCTGACCCTCACCCGTCCCCTAATCCTAACCCGTACGCTGACACTGACCCGCGCCCTCACACGTACGCTCCCCCTAAAGCGTTGTCGTACCCTCACCTGGACCCTAAACCGTCCCCGTCCCCTAACCCTAACCCTAGCCCGAACCCTAACCCTAACCCTTCCCCGAAGCCTGACCCACACCCGTCCCCTAATCCTAACCCGTACGCTGACACTGACCCGCGCCCTCACACGTACGCTCCCCCTAAAGCGTTGTCGTACCCTCACCTGGACCCTAAACCGTCCCCGTCCCCTAACCCTAACCCTAGCCCGAACCCTAACCGTAACCCTTCCCCGAAGCCTGACCCTCACCCGTCCCCTAATCCTAACCCGTACGCTGACACTGACCCACGCCCTCACACGTACGCTCCCCCTAAAGCGTTGTCGTACCCTCACCTGGACCCTAAACCGTCCCCGTCCCCTAACCCTAACCCTAGGCCGAACCCTAACCCTAACCCTTCCCCGAAGCCTGACCCTCACCCGTCCCCTAATCCTAACCCGTACGCTGACACTGACCCGCGCCCTCACACGTACGCTCCCCCTAAAGCCTTGTCGTACCCTCACCTGGACCCTAAACCGTCCCCGTCCCCTAACCCTAACCCTAGCCCGAACCCTAACCCTAACCCTTCCCCGAAGCCTGACCCTCACCCGTCCCCTAATCCTAACCCGTACGCTGACACTTACCCGCGCCCTCACACGTACGCTCCCCCTAAAGCCTTGTCGTACCCTCACCTGGACCCTAAACCGTCCCCGTCCCCTAACCCTAACCCTAGCCCGAACCCTAACCCTAAACCTTCCCCGAAGCCTGACCCTCACCCGTCCCCTAATCCTAACCCGTACGCTGACACTGACCCGCGCCCTCACACGTACGCTCCCCCTAAAGCGTTGTCGTACACTCACCTGGACCCTAAACCGTCCCCGTCCCCTAACCCTAACCCTAGCCCGAACCCTAACCCTAACCCTTCCCCGAAGCCTGACCCTCACCCTTCCCCTAATCCTAACCCGTACGCTGACACTTACCCGCGCCCTCACACGTACGCTCCCCCTAAAGCCTTGTCGTACCCTCACCTGGACCCTAAACCGTCCCCGTCCCCTAACCCTAACCCTAGCCCGAACCCTAAACCTAACCCTTCCCCGAAGCCTGACCCTCACCCGTCCCCTAATCCGAACCCGTACTCTGACACTGACCCGCGCCCTCACATGTACGCTCCCCCTAAAGCGTTGTCGTACACTCACCTGAACCCTAAACCGTCCCCGTCCCCTAACCCTAACCCTAGCCCGAACCCTAACCCTAACCCTTCCCCGAAGCCTGACCCTCACCCGTCCCCTAATCCTAACCCGTACGCTGACACTAACCCGCGCCCTCACACGTACGCTCCCCCTAAAGTGTTGTCGTACCCTCACCTGGACCCTAAACCGTCCCCGTCCCCTAACCCTAACCCTAGCCCGAACCCTAACCCTAACCCTTCCCCGAAGCCTGACCCTCACCCGTCCCCTAATCCTAACCCGTACGCTGACACTAACCCGCGCCCTCACACGTATGCTCCCCCTAAAGCGTTGTCGTACCCTCACCTGGACCCTAAACCGTCCCCGTCCCCTAACCCTAACCCTAGCCCGAACCCTAACCCTAACCCTTCCCCGAAGCCTGACCCTCACCCGTCCCCTAATCCTAACCCGTACGCTGACACTAACCCGCGCCCTCACACGTACGCTCCACCTAAAGCGTTGTCGTCCCCTCACCTGGACCCTAAACCGTCCCCGTCCCCTAACCCTAACCCTAGCCCGAACCCTAACCCTAACCCTTCCCCGAAGCCTGACCCTCACCCGTCCCCTAATCCTAACCCGTACGCTGACACTGACCCGCGCCCTCACACGTACGCTCCCCCTAAAGCGTTGTCGTACCCTCACCTGGACCCTAAACCGTCCCCGTCCCCTAACCCTAACCCTAGCCCGAACCCTAATCCTAACCCTTCCCCGAAGCCTGACCCTCACCCGTCCCCTAATCCTAGCCCGTACGCTGACACTGACCCGCGCCCTCACACGTACGCTCCCCCTAAAGCGTTGTCGTACCCTCACCTGGACCCTAAACCGTCCCCGTCCCCTAACCCTAACCCTAGCCCGAACCCTAACCCTAACACTTCCCCGAAGCCTGACCCTCACCCGTCCCCTAATCCTAACCCGTACGCTGACACTGACCCGCGCCCTCACACGTACGCTCCCCCTAAAGCGTTGTCGTACCCTCACCTGGACCCTAAACCGTCCCCGTCCCCTAACCCTAAACCTAGCCCGAACCCTAACCCTAACCCTTCCCCGAAGCCTGACCCTCACCCGTCCCCTAATCCTAACCCGTACGCTGACACTGACCCGCGCCCTCACACGTACGCTCCCCCTAAAGCGTTGTCGTACCCTCACCTGGACCCTAAACCGTCCCCGTCCCCTAACCCTAACCCTAGCCCGAACCCTAACCGTAACCCTTCCCCGAAGCCTGACCCTCACCCGTCCCCTAATCCTAACCCGTACGCTGACACTGACCCACGCCCTCACACGTACGCTCCCCCTAAAGCGTTGTCGTACCCTCACCTGGACCCGGAACCGTCCCCGTCCCCTAACCCTAACCCTAGGCCGAACCCTAACCCTAACCCTTCCCCGAAGCCTGACCCTCACCCGTCCCCTAATCCTAACCCGTACGCTGACACTGACCCGCGCCCTCACACGTACGCTCCCCCTAAAGACTTGTCGTACCCTCACCTGGACCCTAAACCGTCCCCGTCCCCTAACCCTAACCCTAGCCCGAACCCTAACCCTAACCCTTCCCCGAAGCCTGACCCTCACCCGTCCCCTAATCCTAACCCGTACGCTGACACTTACCCACGCCCTCACACGTACGCTCCCCCTAAAGCCTTGTCGTACCCTCACCTGGACCCTAAA
Source organism: Grampus griseus (assembly GCF_964374135.1). NCBI lineage: Eukaryota > Metazoa > Chordata > Mammalia > Artiodactyla > Delphinidae > Grampus > Grampus griseus. The sequence continues at coordinate 125,662 of NW_028132974.1, read as the reverse complement.
CCGTCCCCGTCCCCTAACCCTAACCCTAGCCCGAACCCTAACCCTAAACCTTCCCCGAAGCCTGACCCTCACCCGTCCCCTAATCCTAACCCGTACGCTGACACTGACCCGCGCCCTCACACGTACGCTCCCCCTAAAGCGTTGTCGTACACTCACCTGGACCCTAAACCGTCCCCGTCCCCTAACCCTAACCCTAGCCCGAACCCTAACCCTAACCCTTCCCCGAAGCCTGACCCTCACCCGTCCCCTAATCCTAACCCGTACGCTGACACTTACCCGCGCCCTCACACGTATGCTCCCCCTAAAGCCTTGTCGTACCCTCACCTGGACCCTAAACCGTCCCCGTCCCCTAACCCTAACCCTAGCCCGAACCCTAACCCTAACCCTTCCCCGAAGCCTGACCCTCACCCGTCCCCTAATCCTAACCCGTACTCTGACACTGACCCGCGCCCTCACACGTACGCTCCCCCTAAAGCGTTGTCGTACACTCACCTGAACCCTAAACCGTCCCCGTCCCCTAACCCTAACCCTAGCCCGAACCCTAACCCTAACCCTTCCCCGAAGCCTGACCCTCACCCGTCCCCTAATCCTAACCCGTACGCTGACACTAACCCGCGCCCTCACACGTACGCTCCACCTAAAGCGTTGTCGTCCCCTCACCTGGACCCTAAACCGTCCCCGTCCCCTAACCCTAACCCTAGCCCGAACCCTAACCCTAACCCTTCCCCGAAGCCTGACCCTCACCCGTCCCCTAATCCTAACCCGTACGCTGACACTGACCCGCGCCCTCACACGTACGCTCCCCCTAAAGCGTTGTCGTACCCTCACCTGGACCCTAAACCGTCCCCGTCCCCTAACCCTAACCCTAGCCCGAACCCTAACCCTAACCCTTCCCCGAAGCCTGACCCTCACCCGTCCCCTATTCCTAGCCCGTACGCTGACACTGACCCGCGCCCTCACACGTACGCTCCCCCTAAAGCGTTGTCGTACCCTCACCTGGACCCTAAACCGTCCCCGTCCCCTAACCCTAACCCTAGCCCGAACCCTAACCCTAACCCTTCCCCGAAGCCTGACCCTCACCCGTCCCCTAATCCTAACCCGTACGCTGACACTGACCCGCGCCCTCACACGTACGCTCCCCCTAAAGCGTTGTCGTACCCTCACCTGGACCCTAAACCGTCCCCGTCCCCTAACCCTAAACCTAGCCCGAACCCTAACCCTAACCCTTCCCCGAAGCCTGACCCTCACCCGTCCCCTAATCCTAACCCGTACGCTGACACTAACCCGCGCCCTCACACGTACGCTCCCCCTAAAGCGTTGTCGTACCCTCACCTGGACCCTAAACCGTCCCCGTCCCCTAATCCTAACCCTAGCCCGAACCCTAACCCTAACCCTTCCCCGAAGCCTGACCCTCACCCGTCCCCTAATCCTAACCCGTACGCTGACACTGACCCGCGCCCTCACACGTACGCTCCCCCTAAAGCGTTGTCGTACCCTCACCTGGACCCTAAACCGTCCCCGTCCCCTAACCCTAACCCTAGCCCGAACCCTAACCCTAACCCTTCACCGAAGCCTGACCCTCACCCGTCCCCTAATCCTAACCCGTACGCTGACACTGAACCACGCCCTCACACGTACGCTCCCCCTAAAGCGTTGTCGTACCCTCACCTGGACCCTAAACCGTCCCCGTCCCCTAACCCTAACCCTAGCCCGAACCCTAACCCTAACCCTTCCCCGAAGCCTGACCCTCACCCGTCCCCTAATCCTAACCCGTACGCTGACACTAACCCGCGCCCTCACACGTACGCTCCCCCTAAAGCGTTGTCGTACCCTCACCTGGACCCTAAACCGTCCCCGTACCCTAACCCTAACCCTAGCCCAAACCCTAACCCTAACCCTTCCCCGAAGCCTGACCCTCACCCGTCCCCTAATCCTAACCCGTACGCTGACACTAACACGCGCCCTCACACGTACGCTCCCCCTAAACCGTTGCCGTACCCTCACCTGGACCCTAAACCGTCCCCGTCCCCTAACCCTAACCCTAGCCCGAACCCTAACCCTAACCCTTCCCCGAAGCCTGACCCTCACCCGTCCCCTAATCCTAACCCGTACGCTGACACTGACCCGCGCCCTCACACGTATGCTCCCCCTAAAGCGTTGTCGTACCCTCACCTGGACCCTAAACCGTCCCCGTCCCCTAACCCTAACCCTAGCCCGAACCCTAACCCTAACCCTTCCCCGAAGCCTGACCCTCACCCGTCCCCAATCCTAACCCGTACGCTGACACTGACCCGCGCCCTCACACATACGCTCCCCCTAAAGCGTTGTCGTACCCTCACCTGGACCCTAAACCGTCCCCGTCCCCTAACCCTAACCCTAGCCCGAACCCTAACCCTAACCCTTCCCCGAAGCCTGACCCTCACCCGTCCCCTAATCCTAACCCGTACGCTGACACTGACCCGCGCCCTCACACGTACGCTCCTCCTAAAGCGTTGTCGTACCCTCACCTGGACCCTAAACCGTCCCCGTCCCCTAACCCTAACCCTAGCCCGAACCCTAACCCTAACCCTTCCCCGAAGGCTGACCCTCACCCGTCCCCTAATCCTAACCCGTACGCTGACACTGACCCGCGCCCTCACACGTACGCTCCCCCTAAAGCGTTGTCGTACCCTCACCTGAACCCTAAACCGTCCCCGTCCCCTAACCCTAACCCTAGCCCGAACCCTAACCCTAACACTTTCCCGAAGCCTGACCCTCACCTGTCCCCTAATCCTAGCCCGTACGCTGACACAGACCCGCACCCTCACACGTACGCTCCCCCTAAAGCGTTGTCGTACCCTCACCTAGACCCTAAACCGTCCTCGTCCCCTAAACCTAACCCTAGCCCGAACCCTAACCCTAACCCTTCCCCGAAGCCTGACCCTCACCCGTCCCCTAATCCTAACCCGTACGCTGACAGTGACCCGCGCCCTCACACGTACGTTCTCCCTAAAGCGCTGTCGTACCCTCACCTGGACCCTACACCGTCCCCGTCCCCTAACCCTAACCCTAGCCCGAACCCTAACCCTAACCCTTCCCCGAAGCCTGACCCTCACCCGTTCCCTAATCCTAACCCGTACGCTGACACTGACCCACGCCCTCACACCTACGCTCCCCCTAAAGCGTTTTCGTACCCTCACCTGGACCCTAAACCGTCCCCATCCCCTAAACCTAACCCTAGCCCGAACCCTAACCCTAACCCTTCCCCGAAGCCTGATCCTCACCCGTCCCCTAATCCTAACCCATACGCTGACACTAACCCGCGCCCTCAAACCTACGCTCCCCCTAAAGCGTTGTCGTACCCTCACCTGGACCCTAAACCGTCCCCGTCCCCTAACCCTAACCCTAGCCCGAACCCTAACCCTAACCCTTCCCCGAAGCCTGATCCTCACCCGTCCTCTAATCCTAACCCGTACGCTGACACTAACCCGCGCCCTCACACGTACGCTCCCCCTAAAGCGTTGTCGTACCCTCACCTGGAGCCTAAACCGTCCCCGTCCCCTAACCCTAACCCTAGCCCGAACCCTAACCCTAACCCTTTCCCAAAGCCTGACCCTCACCCGTCCCCTAATCCTAACCCGTACGCTGACACTAACCCGCGCCCTCACACGTACGCTCCCCCTAAAGCGTTGTCGTACCCTCACCTGGACCCTAAACCGTCCCCGTCCCCTAACCCTAACCCTAGCCCGAACCCTAACCCTAACCCTTCCCCGAAGCCTGACCCTCACCCGTCCCCTAATCCTAACCCGTACGCTGACACTGACCCGCGCCCTCACAGTACGCTCCCCCTAAAGCGTTGTCGTACCCTCACCTGGACCCTAAACCGTCCCCGTCCCCTAACCCTAACCCTAGCCCGAACCCTAACCCTAACCCTTCCCCGAAGCCTGACCCCCACCGGTCCCCTAATCCTAACCCGTACGCTGACACTAACCCGCGCCCTCACACGTGCGCTCCCCCAAAAGCGTTGTCGTACCCTCACCTGGACCCTAAACCGTCCCCGTCCCCTAACCCTAAACCTAGCCCGAACCCTAACCCTAACCCTTCCCCGAAGCCTGACCCTCACCCGTCCCCTAATCCTAACCCGTACGCTGACACTGACCCGCGCCCTCACACGTACGCTCCCCCTAAAACGTTGTCGTACCCTCACCTGGACCCTAAACCGTCCCCGTCCCCTAACCCTAACCCTAGCCCGAACCCTAACCCTAACCCTTCCCCGAAGCCTGACCCTCACCCGTCCCCTAATCCTAACCCGTACGCTGACACTTACCCGCGCCCTCACATGAACGCTCCCCCTAAAGCGTTGTCGTACCCTCACCTGGACCCTAAACCGTCTCCGTCCCCTAACCCTAACCCTAGCCCGAACCCTAACCCTAACCCTTCCCCGAAGCCTGACCCTCACCCGTCCCCTAATCCTAACCCGTACGCTGACACTGACCCGCGCCCTCACACGTACGCTCCCCCTAAAGCGTTGTCGTACCCTCACCTGGACCCTAAACCGTCCCCGTCCCCTAACCCTAACCCTAGCCCGAACCCTAACCCTAACCCTTCACCGAAGCCTGACCCTCACCCGTCCCCTAATCCTAACCCGTACGCTGACACTGACCCACGCCCTCACACGTACGCTCCCCCTAAAGCGTTGTCGTACCCTCACCTGGACCCTAAACCGTCCCCGTCCCCTAACCCTAACCCTAGCCTGAACCCTAACCCTAACCCTTCCCCGAAGCCTGACCCTCACCCGTCCCCTAATCCTAACCCGTACGCTGACACTAACCCGCGCCCTCACACGTACGCTCCCCCTAAAGCGTTGTCGTACCCTCACCTGGACCCTAAACCGTCCCCGTCCCCTAACCCTAACCCTAGCCCGAACCCTAACCCTAACCCTTCCCCGAAGCCTGACCCTCACCCGTCCCCTAATCCTAAACCGTACGCTGACACTAACACGCGCCCTCACACGTACGCTCCCCCTAAACCGTTGTCGTACCCTCACCTGGACCCTAAACCGTCCCCGTCCCCTAACCGTAACCCTAGCCCGAACCCTAACCCTAACCCTTCCCCGAAGCTTGACCCTCACCCGTCCCCTAATCCTAACACGTACGCTGACACTAACCCGCGCCCTCACACGTACGCTCCCCCTAAAGCGTTGTCGTACCCTCACCTGGACCCTAAACCGTCCCCGTCCCCTAACCCTAACCCTAGCCCGAACCCTAACCCTAACCCTTCCCCGAAGCCTGACCCTCACCCGTCCCCTAATCCTAACCCGTACGCTGACACTGACCCGCGCCCTCACACGTACGCTCCCCCTAAAGCGTTGTCGTACCCTCACCTGGACCCTAAACCGTCCCCGTCCCCTAACCCTAACCCTAGCCCGAACCCTAACCCTAAGCCTTCCCCGAAGCCTGAACCTCACCCGTCCACAATCCTAACCCGTACGCTGACACTGACCCGCGCCCTCACACGTACGCTCCCCCTAAAGCGTTGTCGTACCCTCACCTGGACCCTAAACCGTCCCCGTCCCCTAACCCTAACCCTAGCCCGAACCCTAACCCTAACCCTTCCCCGAAGCCTGACCCTCACCCGTCCCCTAATCCTAACCCGTACGCTGACACTGACCCGCGCCCTCACACGTACGCTCCCCCTAAAGCGTTGTCGTACCCTCACCTGGACCCTAAACCGTCCACGTCCCCTAACCCTAACCCTAGCCCGAACCCTAACCCTAACCCTTCCCCGAAGGCTGACCCTCACCCGTCCCCTAATCCTAACCCGTACGCTGACACTGACCCGCGCCCTCACACGTACGCTCCCCCTAAAGCGTTGTCGTACCCTCACCTGGACCCTAAACCGTCCCCGTCCCCTAACCCTAACCCTAGTCCGAACCCTAACCCTAACCCTTCCCCGAAGCCTGACCCTCACCCGTCCCCTAATCCTAACCCGTATGCTGACACTAACCCGTGCCCTCACACGTACGCTCCCCCTAAAGCGTTGTCGTACCCTCACCTGGACCCTAAACCGTCCCCGTCCCCTAACCCTAACCCTAGCCCGAACCCTAACCCTAAACCTTCCCCGAAGCCTGACCCTCACCCGTCCCCTAATCCTAACCCGTACGCTGACACTGACCCGCGCCCTCACACGTACGCTCCCCCTAAAGCGTTGTCGTACCCTCACCTGGACCCTAAACCGTCCCCGTCCCCTAACCCTAACCCTAGCCCGAACCCTAACCCTAACACTTCCCCGAAGCCTGACCCTCACCCGTCCCCTAATCCTAACCCGTACGCTGACACCGACCCGCGCCCTCACACGTACGCTCCCCCTAAAGCGTTGTCGTACCCTCACCTGGACCCTAAACCGTCCCCGTCCCCTAACCCTAACCCTAGCCCGAACCCTAACCCTAACCCTTCCCCGAAGCCTGACCCTCACCCGTCCCCTAATCCTAACCCGTACGCTGACACTGACCCGCGCCCTCACACGTACGCTCCCCCTAAAGCGTTGTCGTACCCTCACCTGGACCCTAAACCGTCCCCGTCCCCTAACCCTAACCCTAGCCCGAACCCTAACCCTAACCCTTCCCCGAAGCCTGACCCTCACCCGTCCCCTAATCCTAACCCGTACGCTGACACTAACACGCGCCCTCACACGTACGCTCCCCCTAAACCGTTGTCGTACCCTCACCTGGACCCTAAACCGTCCCCGTCCCCTAACCCTAACCCTAGCCCGAACCCTAACCCTAACCCTTCCCCGAAGCCTGACCCTCACCCGTCCCCTAATCCTAACCCGTACGCTGACACTAACCCGCGCCCTCACACGTACGCTCCCCCTAAAGCGTTGTCGTACCCTCACCTGGACCCTAAACCGTCCCCATCCCCTAACCCTAACCCTAGCCCGAACCCTAACCCTAACCCTTCCCCGAAGCCTGACCCTCACCCGTCCCCTAATCCTAACCCGTACGCTGACACTGATCCACGCCCTCACACGTACGCTCCCCCTAAAGCGTTGTCGTACCCTCACCTGGACCCTAAACCGTCCCCGTCCCCTAACCCTAACCCTAGCCCGAACCCTAACCCTTCCCCGAAGCCTGACCCTCACCCGTCCCCTAATCCTAACCCGTACGCTGACACTGACCCACGCCCTCACACCTACGCTCCCCCTAAAGCGTTTTCGTACCCTCACCTGGACCCTAAACCGTCCCCATCCCCTAACCCTAACCCTAGCCCGAACCCTAACCCTAACCCTTCCCCGAAGCCTGATCCTCACCCGTCCCCTAATCCTAACCCGTACGCTGACACTAACCCGCGCCCTCAAACCTACGCTCCCCCTAAAGCGTTGTCGTACCCTCACCTGGACCCTAAACCGTCCCCGTCCCCTAACCCTAACCCTAGCCCGAACCCTAACCCTAACCCTTCCCCGAAGCCTGATCCTCACCCGTCCTCTAATCCTAACCCGTACGCTGACACTAACCCGCGCCCTCACACGTACGCTCCCCCTAAAGCGTTGTCGTACCCTCACCTGGAGCCTAAACCGTCCCCGTCCCCTAACCCTAACCCTAGTCCGAACCCTAACCCTAACCCTTCCCCGAAGCCTGACCCTCACCCGTCCCCTAATCCTAACCCGTATGCTGACACTAACCCGTGCCCTCACACGTACGCTCCCCCTAAAGCGTTGTCGTACCCTCACCTGGACCCTAAACCGTCCCCGTCCCCTAACCCTAACCCTAGCCCGAACCCTAACCCTAACCCTTCCCCGAAGCCTGACCCTCACCCGTCCCCTAATCCTAACCCGTACGCTGACACTGACCCGCGCCCTCACACGTACGCTCCCCCTAAAGCGTTGTCGTACCCTCACCTGGACCCTAAACCGTCCCCGTCCCCTAACCCTAACCCTAGCCCGAACCCTAACCCTAACACTTCCCCGAAGCCTGACCCTCACCCGTCCCCTAATCCTAACCCGTACGCTGACACCGACCCGCGCCCTCACACGTACGCTCCCCCTAAAGCGTTGTCGTACCCTCACCTGGACCCTAAACCGTCCCCGTCCCCTAACCCTAACCCTAGCCCGAACCCTAACCCTAACCCTTCCCCGAAGCCTGACCCTCACCCGTCCCCTAATCCTAACCCGTACGCTGACACTGACCCGCGCCCTCACACGTACGCTCCCCCTAAAGCGTTGTCGTACCCTCACCTGGACCCTAAACCGTCCCCGTCCCCTAACCCTAACCCTAGCCCGAACCCTAACCCTAACCCTTCCCCGAAGCCTGACCCTCACCCGTCCCCTAATCCTAACCCGTACGCTGACACTAACACGCGCCCTCACACGTACGCTCCCCCTAAACCGTTGTCGTACCCTCACCTGGACCCTAAACCGTCCCCGTCCCCTAACCCTAACCCTAGCCCGAACCCTAACCCTAACCCTTCCCCGAAGCCTGACCCTCACCCGTCCCCTAATCCTAACCCGTACGCTGACACTAACCCGCGCCCTCACACGTACGCTCCCCCTAAAGCGTTGTCGTACCCTCACCTGGACCCTAAACCGTCCCCATCCCCTAACCCTAACCCTAGCCCGAACCCTAACCCTAACCCTTCCCCGAAGCCTGACCCTCACCCGTCCCCTAATCCTAACCCGTACGCTGACACTGATCCACGCCCTCACACGTACGCTCCCCCTAAAGCGTTGTCGTACCCTCACCTGGACCCTAAACCGTCCCCGTCCCCTAACCCTAACCCTAGCCCGAACCCTAACCCTTCCCCGAAGCCTGACCCTCACCCGTCCCCTAATCCTAACCCGTACGCTGACACTGACCCACGCCCTCACACCTACGCTCCCCCTAAAGCGTTTTCGTACCCTCACCTGGACCCTAAACCGTCCCCATCCCCTAACCCTAACCCTAGCCCGAACCCTAACCCTAACCCTTCCCCGAAGCCTGATCCTCACCCGTCCCCTAATCCTAACCCGTACGCTGACACTAACCCGCGCCCTCAAACCTACGCTCCCCCTAAAGCGTTGTCGTACCCTCACCTGGACCCTAAACCGTCCCCGTCCCCTAACCCTAACCCTAGCCCGAACCCTAACCCTAACCCTTCCCCGAAGCCTGATCCTCACCCGTCCTCTAATCCTAACCCGTACGCTGACACTAACCCGCGCCCTCACACGTACGCTCCCCCTAAAGCGTTGTCGTACCCTCACCTGGAGCCTAAACCGTCCCCGTCCCCTAACCCTAACCCTAGCCCGAACCCTAACCCTAACCCTTTCCCAAAGCCTGACCCTCACCCGTCCCCTAATCCTAACCCGTACGCTGACACTAACCCGCGCCCTCACACGTACGCTCCCCCTAAAGCGTTGTCGTACACTCACCTGGACCCTAAACCGTCCCCGTCCCCTAACCCTAACCCTAGCCCGAACCCTAACCCTAACCCTTCCCCGAAGCCTGACCCTCACCCGTCCCCTAATCCTAACCCGTACGCTGACACTGACCCGCGCCCTCACACGTACGCTCCCCCTAAAGCGTTGTCGTACCCTCACCTGGACCCTAAACCGTCCCCGTCCCCTAACCCTAACCCTAGCCCGAACCCTAACCCTAACCCTTCCCCGAAGCCTGACCCCCACCGGTCCCCTAATCCTAACCCGTACGCTGACACTAACCCGCGCCCTCACACGTGCGCTCCCCCAAAAGCGTTGTCGTACCCTCACCTGGACCCTAAACCGTCCCCGTCCCCTAACCCTAACCCTAGCCCGAACCCTAACCCTAACCCTTCCCCGAAGCCTGACCCTCACCCGTCCCCTAATCCTAACCCGTACGCTGACACTGACCCGCGCCCTCACACGTACGCTCCCCCTAAAACGTTGTCGTACCCTCACCTGGACCCTAAACCGTCCCCGTCCCCTAACCCTAACCCTAGCCCGAACCCTAACCCTAACCCTTCCCCGAAGCCTGACCCTCACCCTTCCCCTAATCCTAACCCGTACGCTGACACTTACCCGCGCCCTCACATGAACGCTCCCCCTAAAGCGTTGTCGTACCCTCACCTGGACCCTAAACCGTCCCCGTCCCCTAACCCTAACCCTAGCCCGAACCCTAACCCTAACCCTTCCCCGATGCCTGACCCTCACCCGTCCCATAATCCTAACCCGTACGCTGACACTGACCCGCGCCCTCACACGTATGCTCCCCCTAAAGCGTTGTCGTACCCTCACCTAGACCCTAAACCGTCCCCGTCCCCTAACCCTAACCCTAACCTGAACCCTAACCCTAACCCTTCCCCGAAGCCTGACCCTCACCCGACCCCTAATCCTAACCCGTACGTTGACACTAACCCACGCCCTCAAACCTACGCTCCCCCTAAAGCGTTGTCATACCCACACCTGGACCCTAAACCGTCCCCGTCCCCTAACCCTAACCCTAGCCCGAACCCTAACCCTAACCCTTCCCCGAAGCCTGACCCTCACCCGTCCCCTAATCCTAACCCGTACGCTGACACTGACCCACGCCCTCACACGTACGCTCCCCCTAAAGCGTTGTCGTACCCTCACCTGGACCCTAAACCGTCCCCGTCCCCTAACCCTAACCTTAGCCCGAACCCTAACCCTAACCCTTCCCCGAAGCCTGACCCTCACCCGTCCCCTAATCCTAACCCGTACGCTGACACTGACCCGCGCCCTCACACGTACGCCTCCCCTAAAGCGTTGTCGTACCCTCACCTGGACCCTAAACCGTCCCCGTCCCCTAACCCTAACCCTAGCCCGAACCCTAACCCTAACCCTTCCCCGAAACCTGACCCTCACCCGTCCCCTAATCGTAACCCGTACGCTGACACTGACCCGCGCCCTCACACGTACGCTCCCCCTAAAGCGTTGTCGTACCCTCACCTGGACCCTAAACCGTCCCCGTCCCCTAACCCTAACCCTAGCCCGAACCCTAACCCTAACCCTTCCCCGAAGCCTGACCCTCACCCGTCCCCTAATCCTAGCCCGTACGCTGACACTGACCCGCGCCCTCACACGTACGCTCCCCCTAAAGCGTTGTCGTACCCTCACCTGGACCCTAAACCGTCCCCGTCCCCTAACCCTAACCCTAGCCCGAACCCTAACCCTAACCCTTCCCCGAAGCCTGACCCTCACCCGTCCCCTAATCCTAGCCCGTACGCTGACACTGACCCGCGCCCTCACACGTACGCTCCCCCTAAAGCGTTGTCGTACCCTCACCTGGACCCTAAACCGTCCCCGTCCCCTAACCCTAACCCTAGCCCGAACCCTAACCCTAACCCTTCCCCGAAGCCTGACCTTCACCCGTCCCCTAATCCTAACCCGTACGCTGACACTGACCCGCGCCCTCACACGTACGCTCCCCCTAAAGCGTTGTCGTACCCTCACCTGGACCCTAAACCGTCCCCGTCCCCTAACCCTAAACCTAGCCCGAACCCTAACCCTAACCCTTCCCCGAAGCCTGACCCTCACCCATCCCCTAATCCTAATCCGTACGCTGACACTAACCCGCGCCCTCACACGTACGCTCCCCCTAAAGCGTTGTCGTACCCTCACCTGGACCCTAAACCGTCCCCGTCCCCTAATCCTAACCCTAGCCCGAACCCTAACCCTAACCCTTCCCCGAAGCCTGACCCTCACCCGTCCCCTAATCCTAACCCGTACGCTGACACTGACCCGCGCCCTCACACGTACGCTCCCCCTAAAGCGTTGTCGTACCCTCACCTGGACCCTAAACCGTCCCCGTCCCCTAACCCTAACCCTAGCCCGAACCCTAACCCTAACCCTTCACCGAAGCCTGACCCTCACCCGTCCCCTAATCCTAACCCGTACGCTGACACTGACCCGCGCCCTCACACGTACGCTCCCCCTAAAGCGTTGTCGTACCCTCACCTGGACCCTAAACCGTCCCCGTCCCCTAACCCTAACCCTAGCCCGAACCCTAACCCTAACCCTTCCCCGAAGCCTGACCCTCACCCGTCCCCTAATCCTAACCCGTACGCTGACACTAACCCGCGCCCTCACACGTACGCTCCCCCTAAAGCGTTGTCGTACCCTCACCTGGACCCTAAACCGTCCCCGTCCCCTAACCCTAACCCTAGCCCGAACCCTAACCCTAACACTTCCCCGAAGCCTGACCCTCACCCGTCCCCTAATCCTAACCCGTACGCTGACACTAACACGCGCCCTCACACGTACGCTCCCCCTAAACCGTTGTCGTACCCTCACCTGGACCCTAAACCGTCCCCGTCCCCTAACCCTAACCCTAGCCCGAACCCTAACCCTAACCCTTCCCCGAAGCCTGACCCTCACCCGTCCCCTAATCCTAACCCGTACGCTGACACTAACCCGCGCCCTCACACGTACGCTCCCCCTAAAGCGTTGTCGTACCCTCACCTGGACCCTAAACCGTCCCCGTCCCCTAACCCTAACCCTAGCCCGAACCCTAACCCTAACCCTTCCCCGAAGCCTGACCCTCACCCGTCCCCTAATCCTAACCCGTACGCTGACACTGACCCGCGCCCTCACACGTACGCTCCCCCTAAAGCGTTGTCGTACCCTCACCTGGACCCTAAACCGTCCCCGTCCCCTAACCCTAACCCTAGCCCGAACCCTAACCCTAACCCTTCCCCGAAGCCTGACCCTCACCCGTCCCCTAATCCTAACCCGTACGCTGACACTGACCCGCGCCCTCACACGTACGCTCCCCCTAAAGCGTTGTCGTACCCTCACCTGGACACTAAACCGTCCCCGTCCCCTAACCCTAACCCTAGCCCGAACCCTAACCCTAACCCTTCCCCGAAGCCTGACCCTCACCCGTCCCCAATCCTAACCCGTACGCTGACACTGACCCGCGCCCTCACACATACGCTCCCCCTAAAGCGTTGTCGTACCCTCACCTGGACCCTAAACCGTCCCCGTCCCCTAACAATAACCCTAGCCCGAACCCTAACCCTAACCCTTCCCCGAAGCCTGACCCTCACCCGTCCCCTAATCCTAACCCGTACGCTGACACTGACCCGTGCCCTCACACGTACGCTCCCCCTAAAGCGTTGTCGTACCCTCACCTGGACCCTAAACCGTCCCCGTCCCCTAACCCTAACCCTAGCCCGAACCCTAACCCTAACCCTTCCCCGAAGGCTGACCCTCACCCGTCCCCTAATCCTAACCCGTACGCTGACACTGACCCGCGCCCTCACACGTACGCTCCCCCTAAAGCGTTGTCGTACCCTCACCTGGACCCTAAACCGTCCCCGCCCCCTAACCCTAACCCTAGTCCGAACCCAAACCCTAACCCTTCCCCGAAGCCTGACCCTCACCCGTCCCCTAATCCTAACCCGTATGCTGACACTAACCCGCGCCCTCACACGTACGCTCCCCCTAAAGCGTTGTCGTACCCTCACCTGGACCCTAAACCGTCCCCGTCCCCTAACCCTAACCCTAGCCCGAACCCTAACCCTAACCCTTCCCCGAAGCCTGACCCTCACCCGTCCCCTAATCCTAACCCGTACGCTGACACTGACCCGCGCCCTCACACGTACGCTCCCCTTAAAGCGTTGTCGTACCCTCACCTGGACCCTAAACCGTCACCGTCCCCTAACCCTAACCCTAGCCCGAACCCTAACCCTAACCCTTCCCCGAAGCCTGACCCTCACCCGTCCCCTAATCCTAACCCGTACGCTGACACCGACCCGCGCCCTCACACGTACGCTCCCCCTAAAGCGTTGTCGTACCCTCACCTGGACCCTAAACCGTCCCCGTCCCCTAACCCTAACCCTAGCCCGAACCCTAACCCTAACCCTTCCCCGAAGCGTGACCCTCACCCGTCCCCTAATCCTAACCCGTACGCTGACACTAACCCGCGCCCTCACACGTACGCTCCCCCTAAAGCGTTGTCGTACACTCACCTGGACCCTAAACCGTCCCCGTCCCCTAACCCTAACCTAGCCCGAACCCTAACCCTAACCCTTCCCCGAAGCCTGACCCTCACCCGTCCCCTAATCCTAACCCGTACGCTGACACTGACCCGCGCCCTCACACGTACGCTCCCCCTAAAGCGTTGTCGTACCCTCACCTGGACCCTAAACCGTCCCCGTCCCCTAACCCTAACCCTAGCCCGAACCCTAACCCTAACCCTTCCCCGAAGCCTGACCCCCACCGGTCCCCTAATCCTAACCCGTACGCTGACACTAACCCGCGCCCTCACACGTGCGCTCCCCCAAAAGCGTTGTCGTACCCTCACCTGGACCCTAAACCGTCCCCGTCCCCTAACCCTAACCCTAGCCCGAACCCTAACCCTAACCCTTCCCCGAAGCCTGACCCTCACCCGTCCCCTAATCCTAACCCGTACGCTGACACTGACCCGCGCCCTCACACGTACGCTCCCCCTAAAACGTTGTCGTACCCTCACCTGGACCCTAAACCGTCCCCGTCCCCTAACCCTAACCCTAGCCCGAACCCTAACCCTAACCCTTCCCCGAAGCCTGACCCTCACCCTTCCCCTAATCCTAACCCGTACGCTGACACTTACCCGCGCCCTCACATGAACGCTCCCCCTAAAGCGTTGTCGTACCCTCACCTGGACCCTAAACCGTCCCCGTCCCCTAACCCTAACCCTAGCCCGAACCCTAACCCTAACCCTTCCCCGAAGCCAGACCCTCACCCGTCCCATAATCCTAACCCGTACGCTGACACTGACCCGCGCCCTCACACGTATGCTCCCCCTAAAGCGTTGTCGTACCCTCACCTAGACCCTAAACCGTCCCCGACCCCTAACCCTAACCCTAACCTGAACCCTAACACTAACCCTTCCCCGAAGCCTGACCCTCACCCGACCCCTAATCCTAACCCGTACGTTGACACTAACCCACGCCCTCAAACCTACGCTCCCCCTAAAGCGTTGTCATACCCACACCTGGACCCTAAACCGTCCCCGTCCCCTAACCCTAACCCTAGCCCGAACCCTAACCCTAACCCTTCCCCGAAGCCTGACCCTCACCCGTCCCCTAATCCTAACCCGTACGCTGACACTGACCCGCGCCCTCACACGTACGCCTCCCCTAAAGCGTTGTCGTACCCTCACCTGGACCCTAAACCGTCCCCGTCCCCTAACCCTAACCCTAGCCCGAACCCTAACCCTAACCCTTCCCCGAAACCTGACCCTCACCCGTCCCCTAATCGTAACCCGTACGCTGACACTGACCCGCGCCCTCACACGTACGCTCCCCCTAAAGCGTTGTCGTACCCTCACCTGGACCCTAAACCGTCCCCGTCCCCTAACCCTAACCCTAGCCCGAACCCTAACCCTAACCCTTCCCCGAAGCCTGACCCTCACCCGTCCCCTAATCCTAGCCCGTACGCTGACACTGACCCGCGCCCTCACACGTACGCTCCCCCTAAAGCATTGTCGTACCCTCACCTGGACCCTAAACCGTCCCCGTCCCCTAACCCTAACCCTAGCCCGAACCCTAACCCTAACCCTTCCCCGAAGCCTGACCCTCACCCGTCCCCTAATCCTAGCCCGTACGCTGACACTGACCCGCGCCCTCACACGTACGCTCCCCCTAAAGCGTTGTCGTACCCTCACCTGGACCCTAAACCGTCCCCGTCCCCTAACCCTAACCCTAGCCCGAACCCTAACCCTAACCCTTCCCCGAAGCCTGACCTTCACCCGTCCCCTAATCCTAACCCGTACGCTGACACTGACCCGCACCCTCACACGTACGCTCCCCCTAAAGCGTTGTCGTACCCTCACCTGGACCCTAAACCGTCCCCGTCCCCTAACCCTAAACCTAGCCCGAACCCTAACCCTAACCCTTCCCCGAAGCCTGACCCTCACCCATCCCCTAATCCTAACCCGTACGCTGACACTAACCCGCGCCCTCACACGTACGCTCCCCCTAAAGCGTTGTCGTACCCTCACCTGGACCCTAAACCGTCCCCATCCCCTAATCCTAACCCTAGCCCGAACCCTAACCCTAACCCTTCCCCGAAGCCTGACCCTCACCCGTCCCCTAATCCTAACCCGTACGCTGACACTGACCCGCGCCCTCACACGTACGCTCCCCCTAAACCGTTGTCGTACCCTCACCTGGACCCTAAACCGTCCCCGTCCCCTAACCCTAACCCTAGCCCGAACCCTAACCCTAACCCTTCCCCGAAGCCTGACCCTCACCCGTCCCCTAATCCTAACCCGTACGCTGACACTAACCCGCGCCCTCACACGTACGCTCCCCCTAAAGCGTTGTCGTACCCTCACCTGGACCCTAAACCGTCCCCGTCCCCTAACCCTAACCCTAGCCCGAACCCTAACCCTAACCCTTCCCCGAAGCCTGACCCTCACCCGTCCCCTAATCCTAACCCGTACGCTGACACTGACCCGCGCCCTCACACGTACGCTCCCCCTAAAGCGTTGTCGTACCCTCACCTGGACCCAAAACCGTCCCCGTCCCCTAACCCTAACCCTAGCCCGAACCCTAACCCTAACCCTTCCCCGAAGCCTGACCCTCACCCGTCCCCTAATCCTAACCCGTACGCTGACACTGACCCGCGCCCTCACACGTACGCTCCCCCTAAAGCGTTGTCGTACCCTCACCTGGACACTAAACCGTCCCCGTCCCCTAACCCTAACCCTAGCCCGAACCCTAACCCTAACCCTTCCCCGAAGCCTGACCCTCACCCGTCCCCAATCCTAACCCGTACGCTGACACTGACCCGCGCCCTCACACATACGCTCCCCCTAAAGCGTTGTCGTACCCTCACCTGGACCCTAAACCGTCCCCGTCCCCTAACAATAACCCTAGCCCGAACCCTAACCCTAACCCTTCCCCGAAGCCTGACCCTCACACGTCCCCTAATCCTAACACGTACGCTGACACTGACCCGTGCCCTCACACGTACGCTCCCCCTAAAGCGTTGTCGTACCCTCACCTGGACCCTAAACCGTCCCCGTCCCCTAACCCTAACCCTAGCCCGAACCCTAACCCTAACCCTTCCCCGAAGGCTGACCCTCACCCGTCCCCTAATCCTAACCCGTACGCTGACACTGACCCGCGCCCTCACACGTACGCTCCCCCTAAAGCGTTGTCGTACCCTCACCTGGACCCTAAACCGTCCCCGTCCCCTAACCCTAACCCTAGTCCGAACCCTAACCCTAACCCTTCCCCGAAGCCTGACCCTCACCCGTCCCCTAATCCTAACCCGTATGCTGACACTAACCCGCGCCCTCACACGTACGCTCCCCCTAAAGCGTTGTCGTACCCTCACCTGGACCCTAAACCGTCCCCGTCCCCTAACCCTAACCCTAGCCCGAACCCTAACCCTAACCCTTCCCCGAAGCCTGACCCTCACCCGTCCCCTAATCCTAACCCGTACGCTGACACTGACCCGCGCCCTCACACGTACGCTCCCCTTAAAGCGTTGTCGTACCCTCACCTGGACCCTAAACCGTCCCTGTCCCCTAACCCTAACCCTAGCCCGAACCCTAACCCTAACCCTTCCCCGAAGCCTGACCCTCACCCGTCCCCTAATCCTAACCCGTACGCTGACACCGACCCGCGCCCTCACACGTACGCTCCCCCTAAAGCGTTGTCGTACCCTCACCTGGACCCTAAACCGTCCCCGTCCCCTAACCCTAACCCTAGCCCGAACCCTAACCCTAACCCTTCCCCGAAGCGTGACCCTCACCCGTCCCCTAATCCTAACCCGTACGCTGACACTAACACGCGCCCTCACACGTACGCTCCCCCTAAAGCGTTGTCGTACCCTCACCTGGACCCTAAACCGTCCCCGTCTCCTAAACCTAACCCTAGCCTGAACCCTAAACCTAACCCTTCCCCGAAGCCTGACCCTCACCCGTCCCCTAATCCTAACCCGTACGCTGACACTGAACCGCGCCCTCACACGTACGCTCCCCCTAAAGCATTGTCGTACCCTCACCTGGACCCTAAACCGTCCCCGTCCCCTAACCCTAACCCTAGCCCGAACCCTAACCCTAAACCTTCCCCGAAGCCTGACACTCACCCGTCCCCTAATCCTAAACTGTACGCTGACACTGACCGGCGCCCTCACACGTACGCTCCCCCTAAAGCGTTGTCGTACCCTCACCTGGACCCTAAACCGTCCCCGTCCCCTAACCCTAACCCTAGCCCGAACCCTAACCCTAACCCTTCCCCGAAGCCTGACCCTCACCCGTCCCCTAATCCTAACCCGTACGCTGACAATGACCCGCGCCCTCACACGTACGCTCCCCCTAAAGCGTTGTCGTACCCTCACCTGAACCCTAAACCGTCCCCTAACCCTAACCCTAACCCTAGCCCGAACCCTAACCCTAACACTTTCCCGAAGCCTGACCCTCACCTGTCCCCTAATCCTAACCCGTACGCTGACACAGACTCGCACCCTCACACGTACGCTCCCCCTAAAGCGTTGTCGTACCCTCACCTAGACCCTAAACCGTCCCCGTCCCCTAAACCTAACCCTAGCCCGAACCCTAACCCTAACCCTTCCCCGAAGCCTGACCCTCACCCGTCCCCTAATCCTAACCCGTACGCTGACAGTGACCCGCGCCCTCACACGTACGTTCTCCCTAAAGCGCTGTCGTACCCTCACCTGGACCCTACACCGTCCCCGTCCCCTAACCCTAACCCTAGCCCGAACCCTAACCCTAAACCTTCCCCGAAGCCTGACCCTCACCCGTCCCCTAATCCTAACCCGTACGCTGACACTGACCCACGCCCTCACACCTACGCTCCCCCTAAAGCGTTTTCGTACCCTCACCTGGACCCTAAACCGTCCCCATCCCCTAACCCTAACCCTAGCCCGAACCCTAACCCTAACCCTTCCCCGAAGCCTGACCCTCACCCGTCCCCTAATCCTAACCCGTACGCTGACACTGACCCGCGCCCTCACACGTACGCTCCCCCTAAAGCGTTGTCGTACACTCACCTGGACCCTAAACCGTCCCCGTCCCCTAACCCTAACCCTAGCCCGAACCCTAACCCTAACCCTTCCCCGAAGCCTGACCCCCACCGGTCCCCTAATCCTAACCCGTACGCTGACACTAACCCGCGCCCTCACACGTGCGCTCCCCCAAAAGCGTTGTCGTACCCTCACCTGGACCCTAAACCGTCCCCGTCCCCTAACCCTAACCCTAGCCCGAACCCTAACCCTAACCCTTCCCCGAAGCCTGACCCTCACCCGTCCCGTAATCCTAACCCGTACGCTGACACTGACCCGCGCCCTCACACGTACGCTCCCCCTAAAACGTTGTCGTACCCTCACCTGGACCCTAAACCGTCCCCGTCCCCTAACCCTAACCCTAGCCCGAACCCTAACCCTAACCCTTCCCCGAAGCCTGACCCTCACCCGTCCCCTAATCCTAACCCGTACGCTGACACTTACCCGCGCCCTCACATGAACGCTCCCCCTAAAGCGTTGTCGTAACCTCACCTGGACCCTAAACCGTCCCCGTCCCCTAACCCTAACCCTAGCCCGAACCCTAACCCTAACCCTTCCCCGAAGCCTGACCCTCACCCGTCCCCTAATCCTAACCCGTACGCTGACACTGACCCGCGCCCTCACTCGTACGCTCCCCCTAAAGCGTTGTCGTACCCTCACCTAGACCCTAAACCGTCCCCGTCCCCTAACCCTAACCCTAACCTGAACCCTAACCCTAACCCTTCCCCGAAGCCTGACCCTCACCCGTCCCCTAATCCTAACCCGTACGCTGACACTAACCCACGCCCTCAAACCTACGCTCCCCCTAAAGCGTTGTCGTAACCACACCTGGACCCTAAACCGTCCCCGTCCCCTAACCCTAACCCTAGCCCGAACCCTAACCCTAACCCTTCCCCGAAGCCTGACACTCACCCGTCCCCTAATCCTAACCCGTACGCTGACACTGACCCACGCCCTCACACGTACGCTCCCCCTAAAGCGTTGTCGTACCCTCACCTGGACCCTAAACCGTCCCCGTCCCCTAACCCTAACCCTAGCCCGAACCCTAACCCTAACCCTTCCCCGAAGCCTGACCCTCACCCGTCCCCTAATCCTAACCCGTACGCTGACACTGACCCGCGCCCTCACACGTACGCTCCCCCTAAAGCGTTGTCGTACCCTCACCTGGACCCTAAACCGTCCCCGTCCCCTAACCCTAACCCTAGCCCGAACCCTAACCCTAACCCTTCCCCGAAGCCTGACCCTCACCCGTCCCCTAATCCTAACCCGTACGCTGACACTGACCCACGCCCTCACACGTACGCTCCCCCTAAAGCGTTGTCGTACCCTCACCTGGACCCTAAACCGTCCCCGTCCCCTAACCCTAACCCTAGCCCGAACCCTAACCCTAACCCTTCCCCGAAGCCTGACCCTCACACGTCCCCTAATCCTAACCCGTACGCTGACACTGACCCGCGCCCTCACACGTACGCTCCCCCTAAAGCGTTGTCGTACACTCACCTGGACCCTAAACCGTCCCCGTCCCCTAACCCTAACCCTAGCCCGAACCCTAACCCTAACCCTTCCCCGAAGCCTGACCCTCACCCGTCCCCTAATCCTAACCCGTACGCTGACACTGACCCGCGCCCTCACACGTACGCTCCCCCTAAAGCGTTGTCGTACCCTCACCTGGACCCTAAACCGTCCCCGTCCCCTAACCCTAACCCTAGCCGGAACCCTAACCCTAAACCTTCCCCGAAGCCTGACCCTCACCCGTCCCCTAATCCTAACCCGTACGCTGACACTGACCCGCGCCCTCACACGTACGCTCCCCTTAAAGCGTTGTCGTACCCTCACCTGGACCCTAAACCGTCCCCGTCCCCTAACCCTAACCCTAGCCCGAACCCTAACCCTAACCCTTCCCCGAAGCCTGACCCACACCCGTCCCCTAATCCTAACCCGTACGCTGACTCTGACCCGCGCTCTCACACGTACGCTCCCCCTAAAGCGTTGTCGTACCCTCACCTGGACCCTAAACCGTCCCCGTCCCCTAACCCTAACTCTAGCCCGAACCCTAACCCTAACCCTTCCCCGAAGCCTGACTCTCACCCGTCCCCTAATCCTAACCCGTACGCTGACACTAACCCGCGCCCTCAAACCTACGCTCCCCCTAAAGCGTTGTCGTACCCTCACCTGGACCCTAAACCGTCCCCGTCCCCTAACCCTAACCCTAGCCCGAACCCTAACCCTAACCCTTCCCCGAAGCCTGACCCTCACCCGTCCCCTAATCCTAACCCGTACGCTGACACTAACCCGCGCCCTCACACGTACGCTCCCCCTAAAGCGTTGTCGTACCCTCACCTGGACCCTAAACCGTCCCCGTCCCCTAACCCTAACCCTAGCCCGAACCCAAACCCTAACCCTTCCCCGAAGCCTGACCCTCACCCGTCCCCTAATCCTAACCCGTACGCTGACACTAACACGCGCCCTCACACGTACGCTCCCCCTAAACCGTTGTCGTACCCTCACCTGGACCCTAAACCGTCCCCGTCCCCTAACCCTAACCCTAGCCCGAACCCTAACCCTAACCCTTCCCCGAAGCCTGACCCTCACCCGTCCCCTAATCCTAACCCGTACGCTGACACTAACCCGCGCCCTCACACGTACGCTCCCCCTAAAGCGTTGTCGTACCCTCACCTGGACCCTAAACCGTCCCCGTCCCCTAACCCTAACCCTAGCCCGAACCCTAACCCTAACCCTTCCCCGAAGCCTGACCCTCACCCGTCCCCTAATCCTAACCCGTACGCTGACACTGAACCGCGCCCTCACACGTACGCTCCCCCTAAAGCGTTGTCGTACCCTCACCTGGACCCTAAACCGTCCCCGTCCCCTAACCCTAACCCTAGCCCGAACCCTAACCCTAACCCTTCCCCGAAGCCTGACCCTCACCCGTCCCCTAATCCTAACCCGTACGCTGACACCGACCCGCGCCCTCACACGTACGCTCCCCCTAAAGCGTTGTCGTACCCTCACCTGGACCCTAAACCGTCCCCGTCCCCTAACCCTAACCCTAGCCCGAACCCTAACCCTAACCCTTCCCCGAAGCCTGACCCTCACCCGTCCCCTAATCCTAACCCGTACGCTGACACTAACCCGCGCCCTCACACGTACGCTCCCCCTAAAGCGTTGTCGTACCCTCACCTGGACCCTAAACCGTCCCCGTCCCCTAACCCTAACCCTAGCACGTACCCTAACCCTAAACCTTCCCCGAAGCCTGACACTCACCCGTCCCCTAATCCTAAACTGTACGCTGACACTGACCGGCGCCCTCACACGTACGCTCCCCCTAAAGCGTTGTCGTACCCTCACCTGGACCCTAAACCGTCCCCGTCCCCTAACCCTAACCCTAGCCCGAACCCTAACCCTAACCCTTCCCCGAAGCCTGACCCTCACCCGTCCCCTAATCCTAACCCGTACGCTGACAATGACCCGCGCCCTCACACGTACGCTCCCCCTAAAGCGTTGTCGTACCCTCACCTGAACCCTAAACCGTCCCCGTCCCCTAACCCTAACCCTAGCCCGAACCCTAACCCTAACACTTTCCCGAAGCCTGACCCTCACCTGTCCCCTAATCCTAGCCCGTACGCTGACACAGACCCGCGCCCTCACACGTACGCTCCCCCTAAAGCGTTGTCGTACCCTCACCTAGACCCTAAACCGTCCTCGTCCCCTAAACCTAACCCTAGCCCGAACCCTAACCCTAACCCTTCCCCGAAGCCTGACCCTCACCCGTCCCCTAATCCTAACCCGTACGCTGACAGTGACCCGCGCCCTCACACGTACGTTCTCCCTAAAGCGCTGTCGTACCCTCACCTGGACCCTACACCGTCCCCGTCCCCTAACCCTAACCCTAGCCCGAACCCTAACCCTAACCCTTCCCCGAAGCCTGACCCTCACCCGTCCCCTAATCCTAACCCGTACGCTGAAACTGACCCACGCCCTCACACCTACGCTCCCCCTAAAGCGTTTTCGTACCCTCACCTGGACCCTAAACCGTCCCCATCCCCTAACCCTAACCCTAGCCCGAACCCTAACCCTAACCCTTCCCCGAAGCCTGATCCTCACCCGTCCCCTAATCCTAACCCGTACGCTGACACTAACCCGCGCCCTCAAACCTACGCTCCCCCTAAAGCGTTGTCGTACCCTCACCTGGACCCTAAACCGTCCCCGTCCCCTAACCCTAACCCTAGCCCGAACCCTAACCCTAACCCTTCCCCGAAGCCTGATCCTCACCCGTCCTCTAATCCTAACCCGTACGCTGACACTAACCCGCGCCCTCACACGTACGCTCCCCCTAAAGCGTTGTCGTACCCTCACCTGGAGCCTAAACCGTCCCCGTCCCCTAACCCTAACCCTAGCCCGAACCCTAACCCTAACCCTTTCCCAAAGCCTGACCCTCACCCGTCCCCTAATCCTAACCCGTACGCTGACACTAACCCGCGCCCTCACACGTACGCTCCCCCTAAAGCGTTGTCGTACCCTCACCTGGACCCTAAACCGTCCCCGTCCCCTAACCCTAACCCTAGCCCGAACCCTAACCCTAACCCTTCCCCGAAGCCTGACCCTCACCCGTCCCCTAATCCTAACCCGTACGCTGACACTGACCCGCGCCCTCACACGTACGCTCCCCCTAAAGCGTTGTCGTACCCTCACCTGGACCCTAAACCGTCCCCGTCCCCTAACCCTAACCCTAGCCCGAACCCTAACCCTAACCCTTCCCCGAAGCCTGACCCCCACCGGTCCCCTAATCCTAACCCGTACGCTGACACTAACCCGCGCCCTCACACGTGCGCTCCCCCAAAAGCTTTGTCGTACCCTCACCTGGACCCTAAACCGTCCCCGTCCCCTAACCCTAACCCTAGCCCGAACCCTAACCCTAACCCTTCCCCGAAGCCTGACCCTCACCCGTCCCGTAATCCTAACCCGTACGCTGACACTGACCCGCGCCCTCACACGTACGCTCCCCCTAAAACGTTGTCGTACCCTCACCTGGACCCTAAACCGTCCCCGTCCCCTAACCCTAACCCTAGCCCGAACCCTAACCCTAACCCTTCCCCGAAGCCTGACCCTCACCCGTCCCCTAATCCTAACCCGTACGCTGACACTTACCCGCGCCCTCACATGAACGCTCCCTCTAAAGCGTTGTCGTACCCTCACCTGGACCCTAAACCGTCTCCGTCCCCTAACCCTAACCCTAGCCCGAACCCTAACCCTAACCCTTCCCCGAAGCCTGACCCTCACCCGTCCCCTAATCCTAACCCGTACGCTGACACTGACCCGCGCCCTCACACGTACGCTCCCCCTAAAGCGTTGTCGTACCCTCACCTGGACCCTAAACTGTCCCCGTCCCCTAACCCTAACCCTAGCCCGAACCCTAACCCTAACCCTTCACCGAAGCCTGACCCTCACCCGTCCCCTAATCCTAACCCGTACGCTGACACTGACCCACGCCCTCACACGTACGCTCCCCCTAAAGCGTTGTCGTACCCTCACCTGGACCCTAAACCGTCCCCGTCCCCTAACCCTAACCCTAGCCCGAACCCTAACCCTAACCCTTCCCCGAAGCCTGACCCTCACCCGTCCCCTAATCCTAACCCGTACGCTGACACTAACCCGCGCCCTCACACGTACGCTCCCCCTAAAGCGTTGTCGTACCCTCACCTGGACCCTAAACCGTCCCCGTCCCCTAACCCTAACCCTAGCCCGAACCCTAACCCTAACCCTTCCCCGAAGCCTGACCCTTACCCGTCCCCTAATCCTAACCCGTACGCTGACACTAACACGCGCCCTCACACGTACGCTCCCCCTAAAGCGTTGTCGTACCCTCACCTGGACCCTAAACCGTCCCCGTCCCCTAACCCTAACCCTAGCCCGAACCCTAACCCTAACCCTTCCCCGAAGCCTGACCCTCACCCGTCCCCTAATCCTAACCCGTACGCTGACACTAACCCGCGCCCTCACACGTACGCTCCCCCTAAAGCGTTGTCGTACCCTCACCTGGACCCTAAACCGTCCCCGTCCCCTAACCCTAACCCTAGCCCGAACCCTAACCCTAACCCTTCCCCGAAGCCTGACCCTCACCCGTCCCCTAATCCTAACCCGTACGCTGACACTGACCCGCGCCCTCACACGTACGCTCCCCCTAAAGCGTTGTCGTACCCTCACCTGGACCCTAAACCGTCCCCGTCCCCTAACCCTAACCCTAGCCCGAACCCTAACCCTAACCCTTACCCGAAGCCTGAACCTCACCCGTCCCCAATCCTAACCCGTACGCTGACACTGACCCGCGCCCTCACACGTACGCTCCCCCTAAAGCGTTGTCGTACCCTCACCTGGACCCTAAACCGTCCCCGTCCCCTAACCCTAACCCTAGCCCAAACCCTAACCCTAACCCTTCCCCGAAGCCTGACCCTCACCCGTCCCCTAATCCTAACCCGTACGCTGACACTGACCCGCGCCCTCACACGTACGCTCCCCCTAAAGCGTTGTCGTACCCTCACCTGGACCCTAAACCGTCCACGTCCCCTAACCCTAACCCTAGCCCGAACCCTAACCCTAACCCTTCCCCGAAGGCTGACCCTCACCCGTCCCCTAATCCTAACCCGTACGCTGACACTGACCCGCGCCCTCACACGTACGCTCCCCCTAAAGCGTTGTCGTACCCTCACCTGGACCCTAAACCGTCCCCGTCCCCTAACCCTAACCCTAGTCCGAACCCTAACCCTAACCCTTCCCCGAAGCCTGACCCTCACCCGTCCCCTAATCCTAACCCGTATGCTGACACTAACCCGCGCCCTCACACGTACGCTCCCCCTAAAGCGTTGTCGTACCCTCACCTGGACCCTAAAACGTCCCCGTCCCCTAACCCTAACCCTAGCCCGAACCCTAACCCTAACCCTTCCCCGAAGCCTGACCCTCACCCGTCCCCTAATCCTAACCCGTACGCTGACACTGACCCGCGCCCTCACACGTACGCTCCCCCTAAAGCGTTGTCGTACCCTCACCTGGACCCTAAACCGTCCCCGTCCCCTAACCCTAACCCTAGCCCGAACCCTAACCCTAACCCTTCCCCGAAGCCTGACCCTCACCCGTCCCCTAATCCTAACCCGTACGCTGACACCGACCCGCGCCCTCACACGTACGCTCCCCCTAAAGCGTTGTCGTACCCTCACCTGGACCCTAAACCGTCCCCGTCCCCTAACCCTAACCCTAGCCCGAACCCTAACCCTAACCCTTCCCCGAAGCCTGACACTCACCCGTCCCCTAATCCTAACCCGTACGCTGACACTGACCCGCGCCCTCACACGTACGCTCCCCCTAAAGCGTTGTCGTACCCTCACCTGGACCCTAAACCGTCCCCGTCCCCTAACCCTAACCCTAGCCCGAACCCTAACCCTAACCTTTCCCCGAAACCTGACCCTCACCCGTCCCCTAATCGTAACCCGTACGCTGACACTGACCCGCGCCCTCACACGTACGCTCCCCCTAAAGCGTTGTCGTACCCTCACCTGGACCCTAAACCGTCCCCGTCCCCTAACCCTAACCCTAGCCCGAACCCTAACCCTAACCCTTCCCCGAAGCCTGACCCTCACCCGTCCCCTAATCCTAGCCCGTACGCTGACACTGACCCGCGCCCTCACACGTACGCTCCCCCTAAAGCGTTGTCGTACCCTCACCTGGACCCTAAACCGTCCCCGTCCCCTAACCCTAACCCTAGCCCGAACCCTAACCCTAACACTTCCCCGAAGCCTGACCCTCACCCGTCCCCTAATCCTAGCCCGTACGCTGACACTGACCCGCGCCCTCACACGTACGCTCCCCCTAAAGCGTTGTCGTACCCTCACCTGGACCCTAAACCGTCCCCGTCCCCTAACCCTAACCCTAGCCCGAACCCTAACCCTAACCCTTCCCCGAAGCCTGACCCTCACCCGTCCCCTAATCCTAACCCGTACGCTGACACTGACCCGCGCCCTCACACGTACGCTCCCCCTAAAGCGTTGTCGTACCCTCACCTGGACCCTAAACCGTCCCCGTCCCCTAACCCTAAACCTAGCCCGAACCCTAACCCTAACCCTTCCCCGAAGCCTGACCCTCACCCATCCCCTAATCCTAACCCGTACGCTGACACTAACCCGCGCCCTCACACGTACGCTCCCCCTAAAGCGTTGTCGTACCCTCACCTGGACCCTAAACCGTCCCCGTCCCCTAATCCTAACCCTAGCCCGAACCCTAACCCTAACCCTTCCCCGAAGCCTGACACTCACCCGTCCCCTAATCCTAACCCGTACGCTGACACTGACCCGCGCCCTCACACGTACGCTCCCCCTAAAGCGTTGTCGTACCCTCACCTGGACCCTAAACCGTAACCCGTCCCCTAACCCTAACCCTAGCCCGAACCCTAACCCTAACCCTTCACCGAAGCCTGACCCTCACCCGTCCCCTAATCCTAACCCGTACGCTGACACTGACCCACGCCCTCACACGTACGCTCCCCCTAAAGCGTTGTCGTACCCTCACCTGGACCCTAAACCGTCCCCGTCCCCTAACCCTAACCCTAGCCCGAACCCTAACCCTAACCCTTCCCCGAAGCCTGACCCTCACCCGTCCCCTAATCCTAACCCGTACGCTGACACCGACCCGCGCCCTCACACGTACGCTCCCCCTAAAGCGTTGTCGTACCCTCACCTGGACCCTAAACCGTCCCCGTCCCCTAACCCTAACCCTAGCCCGAACCCTAACCCTAACCCTTCCCCGAAGCCTGACCCTCACCCGTCCCCTAATCCTAACCCGTACGCTGACACTGACCCGCGCCCTCACACGTACGCTCCCCCTAAAGCGTTGTCGTACCCTCACCTGGACCCTAAACCGTCCCCGTCTCCTAACCCTAACCCTAGCCTGAACCCTAACCCTAACCCTTCCCCGAAGCCTGACCCTCACCCGTCCCCTAATCCTAACCCGTACGCTGACACTGAACCGTGCCCTCACACGTAAGCTCTCCCTAAAGCGTTGTCGTACCCTCACCTGGACCCTAAACCGTCCCCGTCCCCTAACCCTAACCCTAGCCCGAACCCTAACCCTAACCCTTCCCCGAAGCCTGACCCTCACCCGTCCCCTAATCCTAACCCGTACGCTGACACTAACCCGCGCCCTCACACGTACGCTCCCCCTAAAGCGTTGTCGTACCCTCACCTGGACCCTAAACCGTCCCCGTCCCCTAACCCTAACCCTAGCCCGAACCCTAACCCTAACACTTCCCCGAAGCCTGACCCTCACCCGTCCCCTAATCCTAACCCGTACGCTGACACTAACACGCGCCCTCACACGTACGCTCCCCCTAAACCGTTGTCGTACCCTCACCTGGACCCTAAACCGTCCCCGTCCCCTAACCCTAACCCTAGCCCGAACCCTAACCCTAACCCTTCCCCGAAGCCTGACCCTCACCCGTCCCCTAATCCTAACCCGTACGCTGACACTAACCCGCGCCCTCACACGTACGCTCCCCCTAAAGCGTTGTCGTACCCTCACCTGGACCCTAAACCGTCCCCGTCCCCTAACCCTAACCCTAGCCCGAACCCTAACCCTAACCCTTCCCCGAAGCCTGACCCTCACCCGTCCCCTAATCCTAACCCGTACGCTGACACTGACCCGCGCCCTCACACGTACGCTCCCCCTAAAGCGTTGTCATACCCTCACCTGGACCCTACACCGTCCCCGTCCCCTAACCCTAACCCTAGCCCGAACCCTAACCCTAACGCTTCCCCGAAGCCTGACCCTCACCCGTCCCCTAATCCTAACCCGTACGCTGACACTGACCCACGCCCTCACACCTACGCTCCCCCTAAAGCGTTTTCGTACCCTCACCTGGACCCTAAACCGTCCCCATCCCCTAACCCTAACCCTAGCCCGAACCCTAACCCTAACCCTTCCCCGAAGCCTGATCCTCACCCGTCCCCTAATCCTAACCCGTACGCTGACACTAACCCGCGCCCTCAAACCTACGCTCCCCCTAAAGCGTTGTCGTACCCTCACCTGGACCCTAAACCGTCCCCGTCCCCTAACCCTAACCCTAGCCCGAACCCTAACCCTAACCCTTCCCCGAAGCCTGATCCTCACCCGTCCTCTAATCCTAACCCGTACGCTGACACTAACCCGCGCCCTCACACGTACGCTCCCCCTAAAGCGTTGTCGTACCCTCACCTGGAGCCTAAACCGTCCCCGTCCCCTAACCCTAACCCTAGCCCGAACCCTAACCCTAACCCTTCCCCGAAGCCTGACCCTCACCCGTCCCCTAATCCTAACCCGTACGCTGACACTGACCCACGCCCTCACACGTACGCTCCCCCTAAAGCGTTGTCGTACCCTCACCTGGACCCTAAACCGTCCCCGTCCCCTAACCCTAACCTTAGCCCGAACCCTAACCCTAACCCTTCCCCGAAGCCTGACCCTCACCCGTCCCCTAATCCTAACCCGTACGCTGACACTGACCCGCGCCCTCACACGTACGCTCCCCCTAAAGCGTTGTCGTACCCTCACCTGGACCCTAAACCGTCCCCGTCCCCTAACCCTAACCCTAGCCCGAACCCTAACCCTAACCCTTCCCCGAAACCTGACCCTCACCCGTCCCCTAATCGTAACCCGTACGCTGACACTGACCCGCGCCCTCACACGTACGCTCCCCCTAAAGCGTTGTCGTACCCTCACCTGGACCCTAAACCGTCCCCGTCCCCTAACCCTAACCCTAGCCCGAACCCTAACCCTAACCCTTCCCCGAAGCCTGACCCTCACCCGTCCCCTAATCCTAGCCCGTACGCTGACACTGACCCACGCCCTCACACGTACGCTCCCCCTAAAGCGTTGTCGTACCCTCACCTGGACCCTAAACCGTCCCCGTCCCCTAACCCTAACCCTAGCCCGAACCCTAACCCTAACCCTTCCCCGAAGCCTGACCCTCACCCGTCCCCTAATCCTAGCCCGTACGCTGACACTGACCCGCGCCCTCACACGTACGCTCCCCCTAAAGCGTTGTCGTACCCTCACCTGGACCCTAAACCGTCCCCGTCCCCTAACCCTAACCCTAGCCCGAACCCTAACCCTAACCCTTCCCCGAAGCCTGACCCTCACCCGTCCCCTAATCCTAACCCGTACGCTGACACTGACCCGCGCCCTCACACGTACGCTCCCCCTAAAGCGTTGTCGTACCCTCACCTGGACCCTAAACCGTCCCCGTCCCCTAACCCTAAACCTAGCCCGAACCCTAACCCTAACCCTTCCCCGAAGCCTGACCCTCACCCATCCCCTAATCCTAACCCGTACGCTGACACTAACCCGCGCCCTCACACGTACGCTCCCCCTAAAGCGTTGTCGTACCCTCACCTGGACCCTAAACCGTCCCCGTCCCCTAATCCTAACCCTAGCCCGAACCCTAACCCTAACCCTTCCCCGAAGCCTGACCCTCACCCGTCCCCTAATCCTAACCCGTACGCTGACACTGACCCGCGCCCTCACACGTACGCTCCCCCTAAAGCGTTGTCGTACCCTCACCTGGACCCTAAACCGTCCCCGTCCCCTAACCCTAACCCTAGCCCGAACCCTAACCCTAACCCTTCACCGAAGCCTGACCCTCACCCGTCCCCTAATCCTAACCCGTACGCTGACACTGACCCACGCCCTCACACGTACGCTCCCCCTAAAGCGTTGTCGTACCCTCACCTGGACCCTAAACCGTCCCCGTCCCCTAACCCTAACCCTAGCCCGAACCCTAACCCTAACTCTTCCCCGAAGCCTGACCCTCACCCGTCCCCTAATCCTAACCCGTACGCTGACACTAACCCGCGCCCTCACACGTACGCTCCCCCTAAAGCGTTGTCGTACCCTCACCTGGACCCTAAACCGTCCCCGTCCCCTAACCCTAACCCTAGCCCGAACCCTAACCCTAACCCTTCCCCGAAGCCTGACCCTCACCCGTCCCCTAATCCTAACCCGTACGCTGACACTAACACGCGCCCTCACACGTACGCTCCCCCTAAAGCGTTGTCGTACCCTCACCTGGACCCTAAACCGTCCCCGTCCCCTAACCCTAACCCTAGCCCGAACCCTAACCCTAACCCTTCCCCGAAGCCTGACCCTCACCCGTCCCCTAATCCTAACCCGTACGCTGACACTAACCCGCGCCCTCACACGTACGCTCCCCCTAAAGCGTTGTCGTACCCTCACCTGGACCCTAAACCGTCCCCGTCCCCTAACCCTAACCCTAGCCCGAACCCTAACCCTAACCCTTCCCCGAAGCCTGACCCTCACCCGTCCCCTAATCCTAACCCGTACGCTGACACTGACCCGCGCCCTCACACGTACGCTCCCCCTAAAGCGTTGTCGTACCCTCACCTGGACCCTAAACCGTCCCCGTCCCCTAACCCTAACCCTAGCCCGAACCCTAACCCTAACCCTTACCCGAAGCCTGAACCTCACCCGTCCCCAATCCTAACCCGTACGCTGACACTGACCCGCGCCCTCACAAGTACGCTCCCCCTAAAGCGTTGTCGTACCCTCACCTGGACCCTAAACCGTCCCCGTCCCCTAACCCTAACCCTAGCCCAAACCCTAACCCTAACCCTTCCCCGAAGCCTGACCCTCACCCGTCCCCTAATCCTAACCCGTACGCTGACACTGACCCGCGCCCTCACACGTACGCTCCCCCTAAAGCGTTGTCGTACCCTCACCTGGACCCTAAACCGTCCACGTCCCCTAACCCTAACCCTAGCCCGAACCCTAACCCTAACCCTTCCCCGAAGGCTGACCCTCACCCGTCCCCTAATCCTAACCCGTACGCTGACACTGACCCGCGCCCTCACACGTACGCTCCCCCTAAAGCGTTGTCGTACCCTCACCTGGACCCTAAACCGTCCCCGTCCCCTAACCCTAACCCTAGTCCGAACCCTAACCCTAACCCTTCCCCGAAGCCTGACCCTCACCCGTCCCCTAATCCTAACCCGTATGCTGACACTAACCCGCGCCCTCACACGTACGCTCCCCCTAAAGCGTTGTCGTACCCTCACCTGGACCCTAAAACGTCCCCGTCCCCTAACCCTAACCCTAGCCCGAACCCTAACCCTAACCCTTCCCCGAAGCCTGACCCTCACCCGTCCCCTAATCCTAACCCGTACGCTGACACTGACCCGCGCCCTCACACGTACGCTCCCCCTAAAGCGTTGTCGTACCCTCACCTGGACCCTAAACCGTCCCCGTCCCCTAACCCTAACCCTAGCCCGAACCCTAACCCTAACCCTTCCCCGAAGCCTGACCCTCACCCGTCCCCTAATCCTAACCCGTACGCTGACACCGACCCGCGCCCTCACACGTACGCTCCCCCTAAAGCGTTGTCGTACCCTCACCTGGACCCTAAACCGTCCCCGTCCCCTAACCCTAACCCTAGCCCGAACCCTAACCCTAACACTTCCCCGAAGCCTGACCCTCACCCGTCCCCTAATCCTAACCCGTACGCTGACACTGACCCGCGCCCTCACACGTACGCTCCCCCTAAAGCGTTGTCGTACCCTCACCTGGACCCTAAACCGTCCCCGTCCCCTAACCCTAACCCTAGCCCGAACCCTAACCCTAACCTTTCCCCGAAACCTGACCCTCACCCGTCCCCTAATCGTAACCCGTACGCTGACACTGACCCGCGCCCTCACACGTACGCTCCCCCTAAAGCGTTGTCGTACCCTCACCTGGACCCTAAACCGTCCCCGTCCCCTAACCCTAACCCTAGCCCGAACCCTAACCCTAACCCTTCCCCGAAGCCTGACCCTCACCCGTCCCCTAATCCTAGCCCGTACGCTGACACTGACCCGCGCCCTCACACGTACGCTCCCCCTAAAGCGTTGTCGTACCCTCACCTGGACCCTAAACCGTCCCCGTCCCCTAACCCTAACCCTAGCCCGAACCCTAACCCTAACACTTCCCCGAAGCCTGACCCTCACCCGTCCCCTAATCCTAGCCCGTACGCTGACACTGACCCGCGCCCTCACACGTACGCTCCCCCTAAAGCGTTGTCGTACCCTCACCTGGACCCTAAACCGTCCCCGTCCCCTAACCCTAACCCTAGCCCGAACCCTAACCCTAACCCTTCCCCGAAGCCTGACCCTCACCCGTCCCCTAATCCTAACCCGTACGCTGACACTGACCCGCGCCCTCACACGTACGCTCCCCCTAAAGCGTTGTCGTACCCTCACCTGGACCCTAAACCGTCCCCGTCCCCTAACCCTAAACCTAGCCCGAACCCTAACCCTAACCCTTCCCCGAAGCCTGACCCTCACCCATCCCCTAATCCTAACCCGTACGCTGACACTAACCCGCGCCCTCACACGTACGCTCCCCCTAAAGCGTTGTCGTACCCTCACCTGGACCCTAAACCGTCCCCGTCCCCTAATCCTAACCCTAGCCCGAACCCTAACCCTAACCCTTCCCCGAAGCCTGACCCTCACCCGTCCCCTAATCCTAACCCGTACGCTGACACTGACCCGCGCCCTCACACGTACGCTCCCCCTAAAGCGTTGTCGTACCCTCACCTGGACCCTAAACCGTCCCCGTCCCCTAACCTTAACCCTAGCCCGAACCCTAACCCTAACCCTTCACCGAAGCCTGACCCTCACCCGTCCCCTAATCCTAACCCGTACGCTGACACTGACCCACGCCCTCACACGTACGCTCCCCCTAAAGCGTTGTCGTACCCTCACCTGGACCCTAAACCGTCCCCGTCCCCTAACCCTAACCCTAGCCCGAACCCTAACCCTAACCCTTCCCCGAAGCCTGACCCTCACCCGTCCCCTAATCCTAACCCGTACGCTGACACCGACCCGCGCCCTCACACGTACGCTCCCCCTAAAGCGTTGTCGTACCCTCACCTGGACCCTAAACCGTCCCCGTCCCCTAACCCTAACCCTAGCCCGAACCCTAACCCTAACCCTTCCCCGAAGCCTGACCCTCACCCGTCCCCTAATCCTAACCCGTACGCTGACACTGACCCGCGCCCTCACACGTACGCTCCCCCTAAAGCGTTGTCGTACCCTCACCTGGACCCTAAACCGTCCCCGTCTCCTAACCCTAACCCTAGCCTGAACCCTAACCCTAACCCTTCCCCGAAGCCTGACCCTCACCCGTCCCCTAATCCTAACCCGTACGCTGACACTGAACCGTGCCCTCACACGTACGCTCTCCCTAAAGCGTTGTCGTACCCTCACCTGGACCCTAAACCGTCCCCGTCCCCTAACCCTAACCCTAGCCCGAACCCTAACCCTAACCCTTCCCCGAAGCCTGACCCTCACCCGTCCCCTAATCCTAACCCGTATGCTGACACTAACCCGCGCCCTCACACGTACGCTCCCCCTAAAGCGTTGTCGTACCCTCACCTGGACCCTAAACCGTCCCCGTCCCCTAACCCTAACCCTAGCCCGAACCCTAACCCTAACCCTTCCCCGAAGCCTGACCCTCACCCGTCCCCTAATCCTAACCCGTACGCTGACACTAACACGCGCCCTCACACGTACGCTCCCCCTAAACCGTTGTCGTACCCTCACCTGGACCCTAAACCGTCCCCGTCCCCTAACCCTAACCCTAGCCCGAACCCTAACCCTAACCCTTCCCCGAAGCCTGACCCTCACCCGTCCCCTAATCCTAACCCGTACGCTGACACTAACCCGCGCCCTCACACGTACGCTCCCCCTAAAGCGTTGTCGTACCCTCACCTGGACCCTAAACCGTCCCCGTCCCCTAACCCTAACCCTAGCCCGAACCCTAACCCTAACCCTTCCCCGAAGCCTGACCATCACCCGTCCCCTAATCCTAACCCGTACGCTGACACTGACCCGCGCCCTCACACGTACGCTCCCCCTAAAGCGTTGTCATACCCTCACCTGGACCCTACACTGTCCCCGTCCCCTAACCCTAACCCTAGCCCGAACCCTAACCCTAACGCTTCCCCGAAGCCTGACCCTCAACGTCCCCTAATCCTAACCCGTACGCTGACACTGACCCACGCCCTCACACCTACGCTCCCCCTAAAGCGTTTTCGTACCCTCACCTGGACCCTAAACCGTCCCCATCCCCTAACCCTAACCCTAGCCCGAACCCTAACCCTAACCCTTCCCCGAAGCCTGATCCTCACCCGTCCCCTAATCCTAACCCGTACGCTGACACTAACCCGCGCCCTCAAACCTACGCTCCCCCTAAAGCGTTGTCGTACCCTCACCTGGACCCTAAACCGTCCCCGTCCCCTAACCCTAACCCTAGCCCGAACCCTAACCCTAACCCTTCCCCGAAGCCTGATCCTCACCCGTCCTCTAATCCTAACCCGTACGCTGACACTAACCCGCGCCCTCACACGTACGCTCCCCCTAAAGCGTTGTCGTACCCTCACCTGGAGCCTAAACCGTCCCCGTCCCCTAACCCTAACCCTAGCCCGAACCCTAACCCTAACCCTTCCCCGAAGCCTGACCCTCACCCGTCCCCTAATCCTAACCCGTACGCTGACACTGACCCACGCCCTCACACGTACGCTCCCCCTAAAGCGTTGTCGTACCCTCACCTGGACCCTAAACCGTCCCCGTCCCCTAACCCTAACCTTAGCCCGAACCCTAACCCTAACCCTTCCCCGAAGCCTGACCCTCACCCGTCCCCTAATCCTAACCCGTACGCTGACACTGACCCGCGCCCTCACACGTACGCTCCCCCTAAAGCGTTGTCGTACCCTCACCTGGACCCTAAACCGTCCCCGTCCCCTAACCCTAACCCTAGCCCGAACCCTAACCCTAACCCTTCCCCGAAACCTGACCCTCACCCGTCCCCTAATCGTAACCCGTACGCTGACACTGACCCGCGCCCTCACACGTACGCTCCCCCTAAAGCGTTGTCGTACCCTCACCTGGACCCTAAACCGTCCCCGTCCCCTAACCCTAACCCTAGCCCGAACCCTAACCCTAACCCTTCCCCGAAGCCTGACCCTCACCCGTCCCCTAATCCTAGCCCGTACGCTGACACTGACCCACGCCCTCACACGTACGCTCCCCCTAAAGCGTTGTCGTACCCTCACCTGGACCCTAAACCGTCCCCGTCCCCTAACCCTAACCCTAGCCCGAACCCTAACCCTAACCCTTCCCCGAAGCCTGACCCTCACCCGTCCCCTAATCCTAGCCCGTACGCTGACACTGACCCGCGCCCTCACACGTACGCTCCCCCTAAAGCGTTGTCGTACCCTCACCTGGACCCTAAACCGTCCCCGTCCCCTAACCCTAACCCTAGCCCGAACCCTAACCCTAACCCTTCCCCGAAGCCTGACCCTCACCCGTCCCCTAATCCTAACCCGTACGCTGACACTGACCCGCGCCCTCACACGTACGCTCCCCCTAAAGCGTTGTCGTACCCTCACCTGGACCCTAAACCGTCCCCGTCCCCTAACCCTAAACCTAGCCCGAACCCTAACCCTAACCCTTCCCCGAAGCCTGACCCTCACCCATCCCCTAATCCTAACCAGTACGCTGACACTAACCCGCGCCCTCACACGTACGCTCCCCCTAAAGCGTTGTCGTACCCTCACCTGGACCCTAAACCGTCCCCGTCCCCTAATCCTAACCCTAGCCCGAACCCTAACCCTAACCCTTCCCCGAAGCCTGACCCTCACCCGTCCCCTAATCCTAACCCGTACGCTGACACTGACCCGCGCCCTCACACGTACGCTCCCCCTAAAGCGTTGTCGTACCCTCACCTGGACCCTAAACCGTCCCCGTCCCCTAACCCTAACCCTAGCCCGAACCCTAACCCTAACCCTTCACCGAAGCCTGACCCTCACCCGTCCCCTAATCCTAACCCGTACGCTGACACTGACCCACGCCCTCACACGTACGCTCCCCCTAAAGCGTTGTCGTACCCTCACCTGGACCCTAAACCGTCCCCGTCCCCTAACCCTAACCCTAGCCCGAACCCTAACCCTAACTCTTCCCCGAAGCCTGACCCTCACCCGTCCCCTAATCCTAACCCGTACGCTGACACTAACCCGCGCCCTCACACGTACGCTCCCCCTAAAGCGTTGTCGTACCCTCACCTGGACCCTAAACCGTCCCCGTCCCCTAACCCTAACCCTAGCCCGAACCCTAACCCTAACCCTTCCCCGAAGCCTGACCCTCACCCGTCCCCTAATACTAACCCGTACGCTGACATTAACACGCGCCCTCACACGTACACTCCCCCTAAACCGTTGTCGTACCCTCACCTGGACCCTAAACCGTCCCCGTCCCCTAACCCTAACCCTAGCCCGAACCCTAACCCTAACCCTTCCCCGAAGCCTGACCCTCACCCGTCCCCTAATCCTAACCCGTACGCTGACACTGACCCGCGCCCTCACACGTACGCTCCCCCTAAAGCGTTGTCGTACCCTCACCTGGACCCTAAACCGTCCCCGTCCCCTAACCCTAACCCTAGCCCGAACCCTAACCCTAACCCTTCCCCGAAGCCTGACCCTCACCCGTCCCCTAATCCTAACCCGTACGCTGACACTGACCCGCGCCCTCACACGTACGCTCCCCCTAAAGCGTTGTCGTACCCTCACCTGGACCCTAAACTGTCCCCGTCCCCTAACCCTAACCCTAGCCCGAACCCTAACCCTAACCCTTCCCCGAAGCCTGACCCTCACCCGTCCCCTAATCCTAACCCGTACGCTGACACTGACCCGCGCCCTCACACGTACGCTCCCCCTAAAGCGTTGTCGTACCCTCACCTGGACATTAAACCGTCCCCGTCCCCTAACCCTAACCCTAGCCCGAACCCTAACCCTAACCCTTCCCCGAAGCCTGACCCTCACCCGTCCCCAATCCTAACCCGTACGCTGACACTGACCCGCACCCTCACACATACGCTCCCCCTAAAGCGTTGTCGTACCCTCACCTGGACCCTAAACCATCCCCGTCCCCTAACAATAACCCTAGCCCGAACCCTAACCCTAACCCTTCCCCGAAGCCTGACCCTCACCCGTCCCCTAATCCTAACCCGTACGCTGACACTGACCCGTGCCCTCACACGTACGCTCCCCCTAAAGCGTTGTCGTACCCTCACCTGTACCCTAAACCGTCCCCGTCCCCTAACCCTAACCCTAGCCCGAACCCTAACCCTAACCCTTCCCCGAAGGCTGACCCTCACCCGTCCCCTAATCCTAACCCGTACGCTGACACTGACCCGCGCCCTCACACGTACGCTCCCCCTAAAGCGTTGTCGTACCCTCACCTGGACCCTAAACCGTCCCCGTCCCCTAACCCTAACCCTAGTCCGAACCCTAACCCTAACCCTTCCCCGAAGCCTGACCCTCACCCGTCCCCTAATCCTAACCCGTATGCTGACACTAACCCGCGCCCTCACACGTACGCTCCCCCTAAAGCGTTGTCGTACCCTTACCTGGACCCTAAACCGTCCCCGTCCCCTAACCCTAACCCTAGCCCGAACCCTAACCGTAACCCTTCCCCGAAGCCTGACCCTCACCCGTCCCCTAATCCTAACCCGTACGCTGACACTGACCCGCGCCCTCACACGTACGCTCCCCCTAAAGCGTTGTCGTACCCTCACCTGGACCCTAAACCGTCCCCGTCCCCTAACCCTAACCCTAGCCCGAACCCTAACCCTAACCCTTCCCCGAAACCTGACCCTCACCCGTCCCCTAATCCTAACCCGTACGCTGACACCGACCCGCGCCCTCACACGTACGCTCCCCCTAAAGCGTTGTCGTACCCTCACCTGGACCCTAAACCGTCCCCGTCCCCTAACCCTAACCCTAGCCCGAACCCTAACCCTAACCCTTCCCCGAAGCGTGACCCTCACCCGTCCCCTAATCCTAACCCGTACGCTGACACTAACCCGTGCCCTCACACGTACGCTCCCCCTAAAGCGTTGTCGTACCCTCACCTGGACCCTAAAACGTCCCCGTCTCCTAAACCTAACCCTAGCCTGAACCCTAACCCTAACCCTTCCCCGAAGCCTGACCCTCACCCGTCCCCTAATCCTAACCCGTACGCTGACACTGAACCGCACCCTCACACGTACGCTCCCCCTAAAGCGTTGTCGTACCCTCACCTGGACCCTAAACCGTCCCCGTCCCCTAACCCTAACCCTAGCCCGAACCCTAACCCTAAATCTTCCCCGAAGCCTGACACTCACCCGTCCCCTAATCCTAAACTGTACGCTGACACTGACCGGCGCCCTCACACGTACGCTCCCCCTAAAGCGTTGTCGTACCCTCACCTGGACCCTAAACCGTCCCCGTCCCCTAACCCTAACCCTAGCCCGAACCCTAACCCTAACACTTCCCCGAAGCCTGACCCTCACCCGTCCCCTAATCCTAACCCGTACGCTGACAATGACCCGCGCCCTCACACGTACGCTCCCCCTAAAGCGTTGTCGTACCCTCACCTGAACCCTAAACCGTCCCCGTCCCCTAACCCTAACCCTAGCCCGAACCCAAACCCTAACACTTTCCCAAAGCCTGACCCTCACCTGTCCCCTAATCCTAACCCGTACGCTGACACAGACCCGCACCCTCACACGTACGCTCCCCCTAAAGCGTTGTCGTACCCTCACCTAGACCCTAAACCGTCCCCGTCCCCTAAACCTAACCCTAGCCCGAACCCTAACCCTAACCCTTCCCCGAAGCCTGACCCTCACCCGTCCCCTAATCCTAACCCGTACGCTGACACTGACCCACGCCCTCACACCTACGCTCCCCCTAAAGCGTTTTCGTACCCTCACCTGGACCCTAAACCGTCCCCATCCCCTAACCCTAACCCTAGCCCGAACCCTAACCCTAACCCTTCCCCGAAGCCTGATCCTCACCCGTCCCCTAATCCTAACCCGTACGCTGACACTAACCCACGCCCTCAAACCTACGCTCCCCCTAAAGCGTTGTCGTACCCTCACCTGGACCCTAAACCGTCCCCGTCCCCTAACCCTAACCCTAGCCCGAACCCTAACCCTAACCCTTCCCCGAAGCCTGATCCTCACCCGTCCTCTAATCCTAACCCGTACGCTGACACTAACCCGCGCCCTCACACGTACGCTCCCCCTAAAGCGTTGTCGTACCCTCACCTGGAGCCTAAACCGTCCCCGTCCCCTAACCCTAACCCTAGCCCGAACCCTAACCCTAACCCTTTCCCAAAGCCTGACCCTCACCCGTCCCCTAATCCTAACCCGTACGCTGACACTAACCCGCGCCCTCACACGTACGCTCCCCCTAAAGCGTTGTCGTACCCTCACCTGGACCCTAAACCGTCCCCGTCCCCTAACCCTAACCCTAGCCCGAACCCTAACCCTAACCCTTCCCCGAAGCCTGACCCTCACCCGTCCCCTAATCCTAACCCGTACGCTGACACTGACCCGCGCCCTCACACGTACGCTCCCCCTAAAGCGTTGTCGTACCCTCACCTGGACCCTAAACCGTCCCCGTCCCCTAACCCTAACCCTAGCCCGAACCCTAACCCTAACCCTTCCCCGAAGCCTGACCCCCACCGGTCCCCTAATCCTAACCCGTACGCTGACACTTACCCGCGCCCTCACACGTACGCTCCCCCTAAAGCGTTGTCGTACCCTCACCTGGACCCTAAACCGTCCCCGTCCCCTAACCCTAACCCTAGCCCGAACCCTAACCCTAACCCTTCCCCGAAGCCTGACCCTCACCCGTCCCCTAATCCTAACCCGTACGCTGACACTGACCCGCGCCCTCACACGTACGCTCCCCCTAAAACGTTGTCGTACCCTCACCTGGACCCTAAACCGTCCCCGTCCCCTAACCCTAACCCTAGCCCGAACCCTAACCCTAACCCTTCCCCGAAGCCTGACCCTCACCCGTCCCCTAATCCTAACCCGTACGCTGACACTTACCCGCGCCCTCACATGAACGCTCCCCCTAAAGCGTTGTCGTACCCTCACCTGGACCCTAAACCGTCCCCGTCCCCTAACCCTAACCCTAGCCCGAACCCTAACCCTAAATCTTCCCCGAAGCCTGACCCTCACCCGTCCCCTAACCCTAACCCGTACGCTGACACTAACCCGCGCCCTCACACGTACGCTCCCCCTAAAGCGTTGTCGTACCCTCACCTGGACCCTAAACCGTCCCCGTCCCTTAACCCTAACCCTAGCCCGAACCCTAACCCTAACCCTTCCCCGAAGCCTGACCCTCACCCGTCCCCTAATCCTAACCCGTACGCTGACACTGACCCGCGCCCTCACACGTACGCTCCCCCTAAAGCGTTGTCGTACCCTCACCTGGACCCTAAACCGTCCCCGTACCCTAACCCTCACCCTAGCCCGAACCCTAACCCTAACCCTTCCCCGAAGCCTGACCCTCACCTGTCCCCTAATCCTAACCCGTACGCTGACACTGACCCGCGCCCTCACACGTACGCTCCCCCTAAAGCGTTGTCGTACCCTCACCTGGACCCTAAACCGTCCCCGTCCCCTAACCCTAACCCTAGCCCGAACCCTAACCCTAACCCTTCCCCGAAGCCTGACCCTCACCCGTCCCCTAATCCTAACCCGTACGCTGACACTGACCCGCGCCCTCACACGTACGCTCCCCCTAAAGCGTTGTCGTACCCTCACCTGGACCCTAAACCGTCCCCGTCCCCTAACCCTAACCCTAGCCCGAACCCTAACCCTAACATTTCCCCGAAGGCTGACCCTCACCCGTCCCCTAATCCTAACCCGTACGCTGACACTAACCAGCGCCCTCACACGTACGCTCCCCCTAAAGCTTTGTCGTACCCTCACCTGGACCCTAAACCGTCCCCGTCCCCTAACCCTAACCCTAGCCCGAACCCTAACCCTAACCCTTCCCCGAAGCCTGACCCTCACCCGTCCCCTAACCCTAACCCGTACGCTGACACTAACCCGCGCCCTCACACGTACGCTCCCCCTAAAGCGTTGTCGTACCCTCACCTGGACCCTAAACCGTCCCCGTCCCTTAACCCTAACCCTAGCCCGAACCCTAACCCTAACCCTTCCCCGAAGCCTGACCCTCACCCGTCCCCTAATCCTAACCCGTACGCTGACACTAACCCGCGCCCTCACACGTACGCTCCCCCTAAAGCGTTGTCGTACCCTCACCTGGACCCTAAACCGTCCCCGTCCCCTAACCATAACACTTCCCCGAAGCCTGACCCTCACCCGTCCCCTAATCCTAACCCGTACGCTGACACTAACCCGCGCCCTCACACGTACGCTCCCCCTAAAGCGTTGTCGTACCCTCACCTGGACCCTAAACCGTCCCCGTCCCATAACCCTCACCCTAGCCCGAACCCTAACCCTAACCCTTCCCCGAAGCCTGACCCTCACCTGTCCCCTAATCCTAACCCGTACGCTGACACTGACCCGCGCCCTCACACGTACGCTCCCCCTAAAGCGTTGTCGTACCCTCACCTGGACCCTAAACCGTCCCCGTCCCCTAACCCTAACCCTAGCCCGAACCCTAACCCTAACCCTTCCCCGAAGCCTGACCCTCAACCGTCCCCTAATCCTAACCCGTACACTGACACTGACCCTCGCCCTCACACGTACGCTCCCCCTAAAGCATTGTCGTACCCTCACCTGGACCCTAAACCGTTCCCGTCCCCTAACCCTAACCCTAGATGAACCCTAACACTTACCCTTCCCCGAAGCCTGACCCTCACCAGTTCCCTAATCCTAACCCGTACGCTGACACTGACCCGCGCCCTCACACGTACGCTCCCCCTAAAGCGTTGTCGTACCCTCACCTGGACCCTAAACCGTCCCCGTCCCCTAACCATAACACTTCCCCGAAGCCTGACCCTCACCCGTCCCCTAATCCTAACCCGTACGCTGACACTAACCCGCGCCCTCACACGTACGCTCCCCCTAAAGCATTGTCGTACCCTCACCTGGACCCTAAACCGTCCCCGTCCCCTAACCCTAACTCTAGCCCGAACCC
This sequence comes from Grampus griseus, assembly GCF_964374135.1. Lineage (NCBI taxonomy): Eukaryota > Metazoa > Chordata > Mammalia > Artiodactyla > Delphinidae > Grampus > Grampus griseus. The sequence continues at coordinate 82,686 of NW_028132974.1, read as the reverse complement.
TAACCCTAACCCTTCCCCGAAGCCTGACCCTCACCCGTCCCCTAATCCTAACCCGTACGCTGACACTGACCCGCGCCCTCACACGTACGCTCCCCCTAAAGCGTTGTCGTACCCTCACTTGGACCCTAAACCGTCCCCGTTCCCTAACCCTAAACCTAGCCCGAACCCTAACCCTAACCCTTCCCCGAAGCCTGACCCTCACCCGTCCCCTAATCCTAACCCGTACGCTGACACTGACCCGCGCCCTCACACGTACGCTCCCCCTAAAGCGTTGTCGTACCCTCACCTGGACCCTAAACCGTCCCCGTCCCCTAACCCTAACCCTAGCCCGAACCCTAACCCTAACCCTTCCCCGAAGGCTGACCCTCACCCGTCCCCTAATCCTAACCCGTACGCTGACACTTACCCGCGCCCTCACACGTACGCTCCCCCTAAAGCGTTGTCGTACCCTCACCTGGACCCTAAACCGTCCCCGTCCCCTAACCCTAACCCTAGCCCGAACCCTAACCCTAACACTTCCCCGAAGCCTGACCCTCACCCGTCCCCTAATCCTAACCCGTACGCTGACACTGACCCGCGCCCTCACACGTACGCTCCCCCTAAAGCGTTGTCGTACCCTCACCTGGACCCTAAACCGTCCCCGTCCCCTAACCCTAACCCTAGCCCGAACCCTAACCCTAACCCTTCCCCGAAGCCTGACCCTCACCCGTCCCCTAATCCTAACACGTACGCTGACACTGACCCGCGCCCTCACACGTACGCTCCCCCTAAAGCGTTGTCGTACCCTCACCTGGACCCTAAACCGTCCCCGTCCCCTAACCCTAACCCTAGCCCGAACCCTAACCCTAACCCTTCCCCGAAGCCTGACCCTCACCCGTCCCCAATCCTAACCCGTCCGCTGACACTGACCCGCGCCCTCACACATACGCTCCCCCTAAAGCGTTGTCGTACCCTCACCTGGACCCTAAACTGTCCCCATCCCCTAACCCTAACCCTAGCCCGAACCCTAACCCTAACCCTTCCCCGAAGCCTGACCCTCACCCGTCCCCTAATCCTAACCCGTACGCTGACACTGACCCGCGCCCTCACACGTACGCTCCCCCTAAAGCGTTGTCGTACCCTCACCTGGAGCCTAAACCGTCCCCGTCCCCTAACCCTAACCCTAGCCCGAACCCTAACCCTAACCCTTCTCCGAAGGCTGACCCTCACCCGTCCCCTAATCCTAACCCGTACGCTGACACTGACCCGCGCCCTCACACGTACGCTCCCCCTAAAGCGTTGTCGTACCCTCACCTGGACCCTAAACCGTCCCCGTCCCCTAACCCTAACCCTAGTCCGAACCCTAACCCTAACCCTTCCCCGAAGCCTGACCCTCACCCGTCCCCTAATCCTAACCCGTATGCTGACACTAACCCGCGCCCTCACACGTACGCTTCCCCTAAAGCGTTGTCGTACCCTCACCTGGACCCTAAACCGTCCCCGTCCCCTAACCCTAACCCTAGCCCGAACCCTAACCCTAACCCTTCCCCGAAGCCTGACCCTCACCCGTCCCCTAATCCTAACCCGTACGCTGACACTGACCCGCGCCCTCACACGTACGCTCCCCCTAAAGCGTTGTCGTACCCTCACCTGGACCCTAAACCGTCCCCGTCCCCTAACCCTAACCCTAGCCCGAACCCTAACCCTAACCCTTCCCCGAAGCCTGACCCTCACCCGTCCCCTAATCCTAACCCGTACGCTGACACCGACCCGCGCCCTCACACGTACGCTCCCCCTAAAGCGTTGTCGTACCCTCACCTGGACCCTAAACCGTCCCCGTCCCCTAACCCTAACCCTAGCCCGAACCCTAACCCTAACCCTTCCCCGAAGCCTGACCCTCACCCGTCCCCTAATCCTAACCCGTACGCTGACACTAACCCGCGCCCTCACACGTACGCTCCCCCTAAAGCGTTGTCGTACCCTCACCTGGACCCTAAACCGTCCCCGTCTCCTAACCCTAACCCTAGCCTGAACCCTAACCCTAACCCTTCCCCGAAGCCTGACCCTCACCCGTCCCCTAATCCTAACCCGTACGCTGATACTGAACCGCGCCCTCACACGTACGCTCCCCCTAAAGCGTTGTCGTACCCTCACCTGGACCCTAAACCGTCCCCGTCCCCTAACCCTAACCCTAGCCCGAACCCTAACCCTAAACCTTCCCCGAAGCCTGACACTCACCCGTCCCCTAATCCTAAACTGTACGCTGACACTGACCGGCGCCCTCACACGTACGCTCCCCCTAAAGCGTTGTCGTACCCTCACCTGGACCCTAAACCGTCCCCGTCCCCTAACCCTAACCCTAGCCCGAACCCTAACCCTAACCCTTCCCCGAAGCCTGACCCTCACCCGTCCCCTAATCCTAACCCGTACGCTGACAATGACCCGCGCCCTCACACGTACGCTCCCCCTAAAGCGTTGTCGTACCCTCACCTGAACCCTAAACCGTCCCCGTCCCCTAACCCTAACCCTAGCCCGAACCCTAACCCTAACACTTTCCCGAAGCCTGACCCTCACCTGTCCCCTAATCCTAACCCGTACGCTGACACAGACCCGCACCCTCACACGTACGCTCCCCCTAAAGCGTTGTCGTACCCTCACCTAGACCCTAAACCGTCCCCGTCCCCTAAACCTAACCCTAGCCCGAACCCTAACCCTAACCCTTCCCCGAAGCCTGACCCTCACCCGTCCCCTAATCCTAACCCGTACGCTGACAGTGACCCGCGCCCTCACACGTACGTTCTCCCTAAAGCGCTGTCGTACCCTCACCTGGACCCTACACCGTCCCCGTCCCCTAACCCTAACCCTAGCCCGAACCCTAACCCTAACCCTTCCCCGAAGCCTGACCCTCACCCGTCCCCTAATCCTAACCCGTACGCTGACACTGACCCACGCCCTCACACCTACGCTCCCCCTAAAGCTTTTTCGTACCCTCACCTGGACCCTAAACCGTCCCCATCCCCTAACCCTAACCCTAGCCCGAACCCTAACCCTAACCCTTCCCCGAAGCCTGATCCTCACCCGTCCCCTAATCCTAACCCGTACGCTGACACTAACCCGCGCACTCAAACCTACGCTCCCCCTAAAGCGTTGTCGTACCCTCACCTGGACCCTAAACCGTCCCCGTCCCCTAACCCTAACCCTAGCCCGAACCCTAACCCTAACCCTTCCCCGAAGCCTGATCCTCACCCGTCCTCTAATCCTAACCCGTACGCTGACACTAACCCGCGCCCTCACACGTACGCTCCCCCTAAAGCGTTGTCGTACCCTCACCTGGAGCCTAAACCGTCCCCGTCCCCTAACCCTAACCCTAGCCCGAACCCTAACCCTAACCCTTTCCCAAAGCCTGACCCTCACCCGTCCCCTAATCCTAACCCGTACGCTGACACTAACCCGCGCCCTCACACGTACGCTCCCCCTAAAGGGTTGTCGTACCCTCACCTGGACCCTAAACCGTCCCCGTCCCCTAACCCTAACCCTAGCCCGAACCCTAACCCTAACCCTTCCCCGAAGCCTGACCCTCACCCGTCCCCTAATCCTAACCCGTACGCTGACACTGACCCGCGCCCTCACACGTACGCTCCCCCTAAAGCGTTGTCGTACCCTCACCTGGACCCTAAACCGTCCCCGTCGCCTAACCCTAACCCTAGCCCGAACCCTAACCCTAACCCTTCCCCGAAGCCTGACCCTCACCCGTCCCGTAATCCTAACCCGTACGCTGACACTGACCCGCGCCCTCACACGTACGCTCCCCCTAAAACGTTGTCGTACCCTCACCTGGACCCTAAACCGTCCCCGTCCCCTAACCCTAACCCTAGCCCGAACCCTAACCCTAACCCTTCCCCGAAGCCTGACCCTCACCCGTCCCCTAATCCTAACCCGTACGCTGACACTTACCCGCGCCCTCACATGAACGCTCCCCCTAAAGCGTTGTCGTCCCCTCACCTGGACCCTAAACCGTCCCCGTCCCCTAACCCTAACCCTAGCCCGAACCCTAACCCTAACCCTTCCCCGAAGCCTGACCCTCACCCGTCCCCTAATCCTAACCCGTACGCTGACACTGACCCGCGCCCTCACACGTACGCTCCCCCTAAAGCGTTGTCGTACCCTCACCTAGACCCTAAACCGTCCCCGTCCCCTAACCCTAACCCTAACCTGAACCCTAACCCTAACCCTTCCCCGAAGCCTGACCCTCACCCGTCCCCTAATCCTAACCCGTACGCTGACACTAACCCACGCCCTCAAACCTACGCTCCCCCTAAAGCGTTGTCGTACCCACACCTGGACCCTAAACCGTCCCCGTCCCCTAACCCTAACCCTAGCCCGAACCCTAAACCTAACCCTTCCCTGAAGCCTGACCCTCACCAGTCCCCTAATCCTAACCCGTACGCTGACACTGACCCACGCCCTCACACGTACGCTCCCCCTAAAGCGTTGTCGTACCCTCACCTGGACCCTAAACCGTCCCCGTCCCCTAACCCTAACCCTAGCCCGAACCCTAACCCTAACCCTTCCCCGAAGCCTGACCCTCACCCGTCCCCTAATCCTAACCCGTACGCTGACACTGACCCGCGCCCTCACACGTACGCTCCCCCTAAAGCGTTGTCGTACCCTCACCTGGACCCTAAACCGTCCCCGTCCCCTAACCCTAACCCTAACCCGAACCCTAACCCTAACCCTTCCCCGAAGCCTGACCCTCACCCGTCCCCTAATCGTAACCCGTACGCTGACACTGACCCGCGCCCTCACACGTACGCTCCCCCTAAAGCGTTGTCGTACCCTCACCTGGACCCTAAACCGTCCCCGTCCCCTAACCCTAACCCTAGCCCGAACCCTAACCCTAATCCTTCCCCGAAGCCTGACCCTCACCCGTCCCCTAATCCTAACCCGTACGCTGACACTGACCTGCGCCCTCACACGTACGCTCCCCCTAAAGCGTTGTCGTACCCTCACCTGGACCCTAAACCGTCCCCGTCCCCTAACCCTAACCCTAGCCCGAACCCTAACACTAACACTTCCCCGAAGCCTGACCCTCACCCGTCCCCTAATCCTAACCCGTACGCTGACACTAACCCGCGCCCTCAAACCTACGCTCCCCCTAAAGCGTTGTCGTACCCTCACCTGGACCCTAAACCGTCCCCGTCCCCTAACCCTAACCCTAGCCCGAACCCTAACCCTAACCCTACCCCGAAGCCTGACCCTCACCCGTCCCCTAATCCTTACCCGTACGCTAACACTGACCCGCGCCCTCACACGTACGCTCCCCCTAAAGCGTTGTCGTACCCTCACCTGGACCCTAAACCGTCCCCGTCCCCTAACCCTAACCCTAGCCCGAACCCTAACCCTAACACTTCCCCGAAGCCTGACCCTCACCCGTCCCCTAATCCTAACCCGTACGCTGACACTAACCAGCGCCCTCACACGTACGCTCCCCCTAAAGTTTTGTCGTACCCTCACCTGGACCCTAAACCGTCCCCGTCCCCTAACCCTAACCCTAGCCCGAACCCTAACCCTAACCCTTCCCCGAAGCCTGACCCTCACCCGTCCCCTAACCCTAACCCGTACGCTGACACTAACCCGCGCCCTCACACGTACGCTCCCCCTAAAGCGTTGTCGTACCCTCAACTGGACCCTAAACCGTCCCCGTCCCTTAACCCTAACCCTAGCCCGAACCCTAACCCTAACCCTTCCCCGAAGCCTGACCCTCACCCGTCCCCTAATCCTAACCCGTACGCTGACACTAACCCGCGCCCTCACACGTACGCTCCCCCTAAAGCGTTGTCGTACCCTCACCTGGACCCTAAACCGTCCCCGTCCCCTAACCCTCACCCTAGCCCGAACCCTAACCCTAACCCTTCCCCGAAGCCTGACCCTCACCTGTCCCCTAATCCTAACCCGTACGCTGACACTGACCCGCGCCCTCACACGTACGCTCCGCCTAAAGCGTTGTCGTACCCTCACCTGGACCCTAAACCGTCCCCGTCCCCTAACCCTAACCCTAGCCCGAACCCTAACCCTAACCCTTCCCCGAAGCCTGACCCTCAACCGTCCCCTAATCCTAACCCGTACACTGACACTGACCCTCGCCCTCACACGTACGCTCCCCCTAAAGCATTGTCGTACCCTCACCTGGACCCTAAACCGTTCCCGTCCCCTAACCCTAACCCTAGATGAACCCTAACCCTTACCCTTCCCCGAAGCCTGACCCTCACCAGTCCCCTAATCCTAACCCGTACGCTGACACTGACCCGCGCCCTCACACGTACGCTCCCCCTAAAGCGTTGTCGTACCCTCACCTGGACCCTAAACCGTCCCCGTCCCCTAACCCTAACCCTAGCCCGAACCCTAACCCTAACACTTCCCCGAAGCCTGACCCTCACCCGTCCCCTAATCCTAACCCGTACGCTGACACTAACCAGCGCCCTCACACGTACGCTCCCCCTAAAGCTTTGTCGTACCCTCACCTGGACCCTAAACCGTCCCCGTCCCCTAACCCTAACCCTAGCCCGAACCCTAACCCTAACCCTTCCCCGAAGCCTGACCCTCACCCGTCCCCTAACCCTAACCCGTACGCTGACACTAACCCGCGCCCTCACACGTACGCTCCCCCTAAAGCGTTGTCGTACCCTCACCTGGACCCTAAACCGTCCCCGTCCCTTAACCCTAACCCTAGCCCGAACCCTAACCCTAACCCTTCCCCGAAGCCTGACCCTCACCCGTCCCCTAATCCTAACCCGTACGCTGACACTAACCCGCGCCCTCACACGTACACTCCCCCTAAAGCGTTGTCGTACCCTCACCTGGACCCTAAACCGTCCCCGTCCCCTAACCCTCACCCTAGCCCGAACCCTAACCCTAACCCTTCCCCGAAGCTTGACCCTCACCTGTCCCCTAATCCTAACCCGTACACTGACACTGACCCGCGCCCTCACACGTACGCTCCGCCTAAAGCGTTGTCGTACCCTCACCTGGACCCTAAACCGTCCCCGTCCCCTAACCCTAACCCTAGCCCGAACCCTAACCCTAACCCTTCCCCGAAGCCTGACCCTCAACCGTCCCCTAATCCTAACCCGTACACTGACACTGACCCTCGCCCTCACACGTACGCTCCCCCTAAAGCATTGTCGTACCCTCACCTGGACCCTAAACCGTTCCCGTCCCCTAACCCTAACCCTAGATGAACCCTAACCCTTACCCTTCCCCGAAGCCTGACCCTCACCAGTCCCCTAATCCTAACCCGTACGCTGACACTGACCCGCGCCCTCACACGTACGCTCCCCCTAAAGCGTTGTCGTACCCTCACCTGGACCCTAAACCGTCCCCGTCCCCTAACCATAACACTTCCCCGAAGCCTGACCCTCAGCCGTCCCCTAATCCTAACCCGTACGCTGACACTGACTCGCGCCCTCACACGTACGCTCCCCCTAAAGCGTTGTCGTACCCTCACCTGGACCCTAAACCGTCCCCGTCCCCTAACCCTAACCCTAGCCCAAACCCTAAACCTAACCCTTCCCCGAAGCCTGACCCTCACCCGTCCCCTAATCCTAACCCGTACGCTGACACTGACCCGCGCCCTCACACGTATGCTCCCCCTAAAGCGTTGTCGTACCCTCACCTGGACCCTAAACCGTCCCCGTCCCCTAACCCTAACCCTAGCCCGAAACCTAACCCTAACACTTCCCCGAAGCCTGACCCTCACCCGTCCCCTAATCCTAAACCGTATGCTGACACTGACCCGCGCCCTCACACGTACGCTCCCCCTAAAGCCTTGTCGTACCCTCACCTGGACCCTAAACCGTCCCCGTCCCCTAACCCTAACCCTAGCCCGAACCCTAACCCTAACACTTCCCCGAAGCCTGACCCTCACCCGTCCCCTAATCCTAACCCGTACGCTGACACTAACCCGCGCCCTCACACGTACGCTCCCCCTAAAGCATTGTCGTACCCTCACCTGGACCCTAAACCGTCCCCGTCCCCTAACCCTAACCCTAGCCCGAACCCTAACCCTAACCCTTCCCCGAAGCCTGACCCTCACCCGTCCCCTAATCCTAACCCGTAAGCTGACACTGACCCTCGCCCTCACACGTACGCTCCCCCTAAAGCATTGTCGTACCCTCACCTGGACCCTAAACCGTCCCCGTCCCCTAACCCTAACTCTAGCCCGAACCCTAACCCTAACCCTTCCCCGAAGCCTGACCCTCACCCGTCCCCTAATCCTAACCCGTACGCTGACACTAACCCGCGCCCTCACAAGTACGCTCCCCCTAAAGCGTTGTCGTACCCTCACTTGGACCCTAAACCGTCCCCGTCCCCTAACCCTAAACCTAGCCCGAACCCTAACCCTAACCCTTCCCCGAAGCCTGACCCTCACCCGTCCCCTAATCCTAACCCGTACGCTGACACTGACCCGCGCCCTCACACGTACGCTCCCCCTAAAGCGTTGTCGTACCCTCACCTGGACCCTAAACCGTCCCCGTCCCCTAACCCTAACCCTAGCCCGAACCCTAACCCTAACCCTTCCCCGAAGGCTGACCCTCACCCGTCCCCTAATCCTAACCCGTACGCTGACACTAACCAGCGCCCTCACACGTACGCTCCCCCTAAAGCGTTGTCGTACCCTCACCTGGACCCTAAACCGTCCCCGTCCCCTAACCCTAACCCTAGCCCGAACCCTAACCCTAACCCTTCCCCGAAGCCTGACCCTCACCCGTCCCCTAATCCTAACCCGTATGCTGACACTAACCCGCGCCCTCACACGTACGCTCCCCCTAAAGCGTTGTCGTACCCTCACCTGGACCCTAAACCGTCCCTGTCCCCTAACCCTAACCCTAGCCCGAACCCTAACCCTAACCCTTCCCCGAAGCCTGACCCTCACCCGTCCCCTAATCCTAACCCGTATGCTGACACTGACCCGCGCCCTCACACGTACGCTCCCCCTAAAGCGTTGTCGTACCCTCACCTGGACCCTAAACCGTCCCCGTCCCCTAACCCTAACCCTAGCCCGAACCCTAACCCTAACCCTTCCCCGAAGCCTGACCCTCACCCGTCCCCTAATCCTAACCCGTACGCTGACACTAACCCGCGCCCTCAAACCTACGCTCCCCCTAAAGCGTTGTCGTACCCTCACCTGGACCCTAAACCGTCCCCGTCCCCTAACCCTAACCCGAGCCCGAACCCTAACACTAACCCTACCCCGAAGCCTGACCCTCACCCATCCCCTAATCCTAACCCGTACGCTGACACTGACCCGCGCCCTCACACGTACGCTCCCCCTAAAGCGCTGTCGTACCCTCACCTGGATCCTAAAACGTCCCCGTCCCCTAACCCTAACCCTAGCCCGAACCCTAACCCTAACCCTACCCCGAAGCCTGACCCTCACCCGTCCCCTAATCCTAACCCGTACGCTGACACTGACCCGCGCCCTCACACGTACGCTCCCCCTAAAGCGTTGTCGTACCCTCACCTGGACCCTAAACCGTCCCCGTCCCCTAACCCTAACCCTAACCCGAACCCTAACCCTAACCCTTCCCCGAAGCCTGACCCTCACCCGTCCCCTAATCGTAACCCGTACGCTGACACTGACCCGCGCCCTCACACGTACGCTCCCCCTAAAGCGTTGTCGTACCCTCACCTGGACCCTAAACCGTCCCCGTCCCCTAACCCTAACCCTAGCCCGAACCCTAACCCTAATCCTTCCCCGAAGCCTGACCCTCACCCGTCCCCTAATCCTAACCCGTACGCTGACACTGACCTGCGCCCTCACACGTACGCTCCCCCTAAAGCGTTGTCGTACCCTCACCTGGACCCTAAACCGTCCCCGTCCCCTAACCCTAACCCTAGCCCGAACCCTAACACTAACACTTCCCCGAAGCCTGACCCTCACCCGTCCCCTAATCCTAACCCGTACGCTGACACTAACCCGCGCCCTCAAACCTACGCTCCCCCTAAAGCGTTGTCGTACCCTCACCTGGACCCTAAACCGTCCCCGTCCCCTAACCCTAACCCTAGCCCGAACCCTAACCCTAACCCTACCCCGAAGCCTGACCCTCACCCGTCCCCTAATCCTTACCCGTACGCTAACACTGACCCGCGCCCTCACACGTACGCTCCCCCTAAAGCGTTGTCGTACCCTCACCTGGACCCTAAACCGTCCCCGTCCCCTAACCCTAACCCTAGCCCGAACCCTAACCCTAACACTTCCCCGAAGCCTGACCCTCACCCGTCCCCTAATCCTAACCCGTACGCTGACACTAACCAGCGCCCTCACACGTACGCTCCCCCTAAAGTTTTGTCGTACCCTCACCTGGACCCTAAACCGTCCCCGTCCCCTAACCCTAACCCTAGCCCGAACCCTAACCCTAACCCTTCCCCGAAGCCTGACCCTCACCCGTCCCCTAACCCTAACCCGTACGCTGACACTAACCCGCGCCCTCACACGTACGCTCCCCCTAAAGCGTTGTCGTACCCTCAACTGGACCCTAAACCGTCCCCGTCCCTTAACCCTAACCCTAGCCCGAACCCTAACCCTAACCCTTCCCCGAAGCCTGACCCTCACCCGTCCCCTAATCCTAACCCGTACGCAGACACTAACCCGCGCCCTCACACGTACGCTCCCCCTAAAGCGTTGTCGTACCCTCACCTGGACCCTAAACCGTCCCCGTCCCCTAACCCTCACCCTAGCCCGAACCCTAACCCTAACCCTTCCCCGAAGCCTGACCCTCACCTGTCCCCTAATCCTAACCCGTACGCTGACACTGACCCGCGCCCTCACACGTACGCTCCGCCTAAAGCGTTGTCGTACCCTCACCTGGACCCTAAACCGTCCCCGTCCCCTAACCCTAACCCTAGCCCGAACCCTAACCCTAACCCTTCCCCGAAGCCTGACCCTCAACCGTCCCCTAATCCTAACCCGTACACTGACACTGACCCTCGCCCTCACACGTACGCTCCCCCTAAAGCATTGTCGTACCCTCACCTGGACCCTAAACCGTTCCCGTCCCCTAACCCTAACCCTAGATGAACCCTAACCCTTACCCTTCCCCGAAGCCTGACCCTCACCAGTCCCCTAATCCTAACCCGTACGCTGACACTGACCCGCGCCCTCACACGTACGCTCCCCCTAAAGCGTTGTCGTACCCTCACCTGGACCCTAAACCGTCCCCGTCCCCTAACCCTAACCCTAGCCCGAACCCTAACCCTAACACTTCCCCGAAGCCTGACCCTCACCCGTCCCCTAATCCTAACCCGTACGCTGACACTAACCAGCGCCCTCACACGTACGCTCCCCCTAAAGCTTTGTCGTACCCTCACCTGGACCCTAAACCGTCCCCGTCCCCTAACCCTAACCCTAGCCCGAACCCTAACCCTAACCCTTCCCCGAAGCCTGACCCTCACCCGTCCCCTAACCCTAACCCGTACGCTGACACTAACCCGCGCCCTCACACGTACGCTCCCCCTAAAGCGTTGTCGTACCCTCACCTGGACCCTAAACCGTCCCCGTCCCTTAACCCTAACCCTAGCCCGAACCCTAACCCTAACCCTTCCCCGAAGCCTGACCCTCACCCGTCCCCTAATCCTAACCCGTACGCTGACACTAACCCGCGCCCTCACACGTACACTCCCCCTAAAGCGTTGTCGTACCCTCACCTGGACCCTAAACCGTCCCCGTCCCCTAACCCTCACCCTAGCCCGAACCCTAACCCTAACCCTTCCCCGAAGCTTGACCCTCACCTGTCCCCTAATCCTAACCCGTACACTGACACTGACCCGCGCCCTCACACGTACGCTCCGCCTAAAGCGTTGTCGTACCCTCACCTGGACCCTAAACCGTCCCCGTCCCCTAACCCTAACCCTAGCCCGAACCCTAACCCTAACCCTTCCCCGAAGCCTGACCCTCAACCGTCCCCTAATCCTAACCCGTACACTGACACTGACCCTCGCCCTCACACGTACGCTCCCCCTAAAGCATTGTCGTACCCTCACCTGGACCCTAAACCGTTCCCGTCCCCTAACCCTAACCCTAGATGAACCCTAACCCTTACCCTTCCCCGAAGCCTGACCCTCACCAGTCCCCTAATCCTAACCCGTACGCTGACACTGACCCGCGCCCTCACACGTACGCTCCCCCTAAAGCGTTGTCGTACCCTCACCTGGACCCTAAACCGTCCCCGTCCCCTAACCATAACACTTCCCCGAAGCCTGACCCTCACCCGTCCCCTAATCCTAACCCGTACGCTGACACTGACTCGCGCCCTCACACGTACGCTCCCCCTAAAGCGTTGTCGTACCCTCACCTGGACCCTAAACCGTCCCCGTCCCCTAACCCTAACCCTAGCCCAAACCCTAAACCTAACCCTTCCCCGAAGCCTGACCCTCACCCGTCCCCTAATCCTAACCCGTACGCTGACACTGACCCGCGCCCTCACACGTATGCTCCCCCTAAAGCGTTGTCGTACCCTCACCTGGACCCTAAACCGTCCCCGTCCCCTAACCCTAACCCTAGCCCGAAACCTAACCCTAACACTTCCCCGAAGCCTGACCCTCACCCGTCCCCTAATCCTAAACCGTATGCTGACACTGACCCGCGCCCTCACACGTACGCTCCCCCTAAAGCCTTGTCGTACCCTCACCTGGACCCTAAACCGTCCCCGTCCCCTAACCCTAACCCTAGCCCGAACCCTAACCCTAACACTTCCCCGAAGCCTGACCCTCACCCGTCCCCTAATCCTAACCCGTACGCTGACACTAACCCGCGCCCTCACACGTACGCTCCCCCTAAAGCATTGTCGTACCCTCACCTGGACCCTAAACCGTCCCCGTCCCCTAACCCTAACCCTAGCCCGAACCCTAACCCTAACCCTTCCCCGAAGCCTGACCCTCACCCGTCCCCTAATCCTAACCCGTAAGCTGACACTGACCCTCGCCCTCACACGTACGCTCCCCCTAAAGCATTGTCGTACCCTCACCTGGACCCTAAACCGTCCCCGTCCCCTAACCCTAACTCTAGCCCGAACCCTAACCCTAACCCTTCCCCGAAGCCTGACCCTCACCCGTCCCCTAATCCTAACCCGTACGCTGACACTAACCCGCGCCCTCACAAGTACGCTCCCCCTAAAGCGTTGTCGTACCCTCACTTGGACCCTAAACCGTCCCCGTCCCCTAACCCTAACCCTAGCCCGAACCCTAACCCTAACCCTTCCCCGAAGCCTGACCCTCACCCGTCCCCTAATCCTAACCCGTATGCTGACACTAACCCGCGCCCTCACACGTACGCTCCCCCTAAAGCGTTGTCGTACCCTCACCTGGACCCTAAACCGTCCCTGTCCCCTAACCCTAACCCTAGCCCGAACCCTAACCCTAACCCTTCCCCGAAGCCTGACCCTCACCCGTCCCCTAATCCTAACCCGTATGCTGACACTGACCCGCGCCCTCACACGTACGCTCCCCCTAAAGCGTTGTCGTACCCTCACCTGGACCCTAAACCGTCCCCGTCCCCTAACCCTAACCCTAGCCCGAACCCTAACCCTAACCCTTCCCCGAAGCCTGACCCTCACCCGTCCCCTAATCCTAACCCGTACGCTGACACTAACCCGCGCCCTCAAACCTACGCTCCCCCTAAAGCGTTGTCGTACCCTCACCTGGACCCTAAACCGTCCCCGTCCCCTAACCCTAACCCGAGCCCGAACCCTAACACTAACCCTACCCCGAAGCCTGACCCTCACCCATCCCCTAATCCTAACCCGTACGCTGACACTGACCCGCGCCCTCACACGTACGCTCCCCCTAAAGCGCTGTCGTACCCTCACCTGGATCCTAAAACGTCCCCGTCCCCTAACCCTAACCCTAGCCCGAACCCTAACCCTAACCCTACCCCGAAGCCTGACCCTCACCCGTCCCCTAATCCTAACCCGTACGCTGACACTGACCCGCGCCCTCACACGTACGCTCCCCCTAAAGCGTTGTCGTACCCTCACCTGGACCCTAAACCTTCCCCGTCCCCTAACCCTAACCCTAACCCGAACCCTAACCCTAACCCTTCCCCGAAGCCTGACCCTCACCCGTCCCCTAATCGTAACCCGTACGCTGACACTGACCCGCGCCCTCACACGTACGCTCCCCCTAAAGCGTTGTCGTACCCTCACCTGGACCCTAAACCGTCCCCGTCCCCTAACCCTAACCCTAGCCCGAACCCTAACCCTAATCCTTCCCCGAAGCCTGACCCTCACCCGTCCCCTAATCCTAACCCGTACGCTGACACTGACCTGCGCCCTCACACGTACGCTCCCCCTAAAGCGTTGTCGTACCCTCACCTGGACCCTAAACCGTCCCCATCCCCTAACCCTAACCCTAGCCCGAACCCTAACACTAACACTTCCCCGAAGCCTGACCCTCACCCGTCCCCTAATCCTAACCCGTACGCTGACACTAACCCGCGCCCTCAAACCTACGCTCCCCCTAAAGCGTTGTCGTACCCTCACCTGGACCCTAAACCGTCCCCGTCCCCTAACCCTAACCCTAGCCCGAACCCTAACCCTAACCCTACCCCGAAGCCTGACCCTCACCCGTCCCCTAATCCTTACCCGTACGCTAACACTGACCCGCGCCCTCACACGTACGCTCCCCCTAAAGCGTTGTCGTACCCTCACCTGGACCCTAAACCGTCCCCGTCCCCTAACCCTAACCCTAGCCCGAACCCTAACCCTAACACTTCCCCGAAGCCTGACCCTCACCCGTCCCCTAATCCTAACCCGTACGCTGACACTAACCAGCGCCCTCACACGTACGCTCCCCCTAAAGTTTTGTCGTACCCTCACCTGGACCCTAAACCGTCCCCGTCCCCTAACCCTAACCCTAGCCCGAACCCTAACCCTAACCCTTCCCCGAAGCCTGACCCTCACCCGTCCCCTAACCCTAACCCGTACGCTGACACTAACCCGCGCCCTCACACGTACGCTCCCCCTAAAGCGTTGTCGTACCCTCAACTGGACCCTAAACCGTCCCCGTCCCTTAACCCTAACCCTAGCCCGAACCCTAACCCTAACCCTTCCCCGAAGCCTGACCCTCACCCGTCCCCTAATCCTAACCCGTACGCAGACACTAACCCGCGCCCTCACACGTACGCTCCCCCTAAAGCGTTGTCGTACCCTCACCTGGACCCTAAACCGTCCCCGTCCCCTAACCCTCACCCTAGCCCGAACCCTAACCCTAACCCTTCCCCGAAGCCTGACCCTCACCTGTCCCCTAATCCTAACCCGTACGCTGACACTGACCCGCGCCCTCACACGTACGCTCCGCCTAAAGCGTTGTCGTACCCTCACCTGGACCCTAAACCGTCCCCGTCCCCTAACCCTAACCCTAGCCCGAACCCTAACCCTAACCCTTCCCCGAAGCCTGACCCTCAACCGTCCCCTAATCCTAACCCGTACACTGACACTGACCCTCGCCCTCACACGTACGCTCCCCCTAAAGCATTGTCGTACCCTCACCTGGACCCTAAATCGTTCCCGTCCCCTAACCCTAACCCTAGATGAACCCTAACCCTTACCCTTCCCCGAAGCCTGACCCTCACCAGTCCCCTAATCCTAACCCGTACGCTGACACTGACCCGCGCCCTCACACGTACGCTCCCCCTAAAGCGTTGTCGTACCCTCACCTGGACCCTAAACCGTCCCCGTCCCCTAACCCTAACCCTAGCCCGAACCCTAACCCTAACACTTCCCCGAAGCCTGACCCTCACCCGTCCCCTAATCCTAACCCGTACGCTGACACTAACCAGCGCCCTCACACGTACGCTCCCCCTAAAGCTTTGTCGTACCCTCACCTGGACCCTAAACCGTCCCCGTCCCCTAACCCTAACCCTAGCCCGAACCCTAACCCTAACCCTTCCCCGAAGCCTGACCCTCACCCGTCCCCTAACCCTAACCCGTACGCTGACACTAACCCGCGCCCTCACACGTACGCTCCCCCTAAAGCGTTGTCGTACCCTCACCTGGACCCTAAACCGTCCCCGTCCCTTAACCCTAACCCTAGCCCGAACCCTAACCCTAACCCTTCCCCGAAGCCTGACCCTCACCCGTCCCCTAATCCTAACCCGTACGCTGACACTAACCCGCGCCCTCACACGTACACTCCCCCTAAAGCGTTGTCGTACCCTCACCTGGACCCTAAACCGTCCCCGTCCCCTAACCCTCACCCTAGCCCGAACCCTAACCCTAACCCTTCCCCGAAGCTTGACCCTCACCTGTCCCCTAATCCTAACCCGTACACTGACACTGACCCGCGCCCTCACACGTACGCTCCGCCTAAAGCGTTGTCGTACCCTCACCTGGACCCTAAACCGTCCCCGTCCCCTAACCCTAACCCTAGCCCGAACCCTAACCCTAACCCTTCCCCGAAGCCTGACCCTCAACCGTCCCCTAATCCTAACCCGTACACTGACACTGACCCTCGCCCTCACACGTACGCTCCCCCTAAAGCATTGTCGTACCCTCACCTGGACCCTAAACCGTTCCCGTCCCCTAACCCTAACCCTAGATGAACCCTAACCCTTACCCTTCCCCGAAGCCTGACCCTCACCAGTCCCCTAATCCTAACCCGTACGCTGACACTGACCCGCGCCCTCACACGTACGCTCCCCCTAAAGCGTTGTCGTACCCTCACCTGGACCCTAAACCGTCCCCGTCCCCTAACCATAACACTTCCCCGAAGCCTGACCCTCACCCGTCCCCTAATCCTAACCCGTACGCTGACACTGACTCGCGCCCTCACACGTACGCTCCCCCTAAAGCGTTGTCGTACCCTCACCTGGACCCTAAACCGTCCCCGTCCCCTAACCCTAACCCTAGCCCAAACCCTAAACCTAACCCTTCCCCGAAGCCTGACCCTCACCCGTCCCCTAATCCTAACCCGTACGCTGACACTGACCCGCGCCCTCACACGTATGCTCCCCCTAAAGCGTTGTCGTACCCTCACCTGGACCCTAAACCGTCCCCGTCCCCTAACCCTAACCCTAGCCCGAAACCTAACCCTAACACTTCCCCGAAGCCTGACCCTCACCCGTCCCCTAATCCTAAACCGTATGCTGACACTGACCCGCGCCCTCACACGTACGCTCCCCCTAAAGCCTTGTCGTACCCTCACCTGGACCCTAAACCGTCCCCGTCCCCTAACCCTAACCCTAGCCCGAACCCTAACCCTAACACTTCCCCGAAGCCTGACCCTCACCCGTCCCCTAATCCTAACCCGTACGCTGACACTAACCCGCGCCCTCACACGTACGCTCCCCCTAAAGCATTGTCGTACCCTCACCTGGACCCTAAACCGTCCCCGTCCCCTAACCCTAACCCTAGCCCGAACCCTAACCCTAACCCTTCCCCGAAGCCTGACCCTCACCCGTCCCCTAATCCTAACCCGTAAGCTGACACTGACCCTCGCCCTCACACGTACGCTCCCCCTAAAGCATTGTCGTACCCTCACCTGGACCCTAAACCGTCCCCGTCCCCTAACCCTAACTCTAGCCCGAACCCTAACCCTAACCCTTCCCCGAAGCCTGACCCTCACCCGTCCCCTAATCCTAACCCGTACGCTGACACTAACCCGCGCCCTCACAAGTACGCTCCCCCTAAAGCGTTGTCGTACCCTCACTTGGACCCTAAACCGTCCCCGTCCCCTAACCCTAAACCTAGCCCGAACCCTAACCCTAACCCTTCCCCGAAGCCTGACCCTCACCCGTCCCCTAATCCTAACCCGTACGCTGACACTGACCCGCGCCCTCACACGTACGCTCCCCCTAAAGCGTTGTCGTACCCTCACCTGGACCCTAAACCGTCCCCGTCCCCTAACCCTAACCCTAGCCCGAACCCTAACCCTAACCCTTCCCCGAAGGCTGACCCTCACCCGTCCCCTAATCCTAACCCGTACGCTGACACTAACCAGCGCCCTCACACGTACGCTCCCCCTAAAGCGTTGTCGTACCCTCACCTGGACCCTAAACCGTCCCCGTCCCCTAACCCTAACCCTAGCCCGAACCCTAACCCTAACCCTTCCCCGAAGCCTGACCCTCACCCGTCCCCTAATCCTAACCCGTATGCTGACACTAACCCGCGCCCTCACACGTACGCTCCCCCTAAAGCGTTGTCGTACCCTCACCTGGACCCTAAACCGTCCCTGTCCCCTAACCCTAACCCTAGCCCGAACCCTAACCCTAACCCTTCCCCGAAGCCTGACCCTCACCCGTCCCCTAATCCTAACCCGTACGCTGACACTGACCCGCGCCCTCACACGTACGCTCCCCCTAAAGCGTTGTCGTACCCTCACCTGGACCCTAAACCGTCCCCGTCCCCTAACCCTAACCCTAGCCCGAACCCTAACCCTAACCCTTCCCCGAAGCCTGACCCTCACCCGTCCCCTAATCCTAACCCGTACGCTGACACTAACCCGCGCCCTCAAACCTACGCTCCCCCTAAAGCGTTGTCGTACCCTCACCTGGACCCTAAACCGTCCCCGTCCCCTAACCCTAACCCGAGCCCGAACCCTAACACTAACCCTACCCCGAAGCCTGACCCTCACCCATCCCCTAATCCTAACCCGTACGCTGACACTGACCCGCGCCCTCACACGTACGCTCCCCCTAAAGCGCTGTCGTACCCTCACCTGGATCCTAAAACGTCCCCGTCCCCTAACCCTAACCCTAGCCCGAACCCTAACCCTAACCCTACCCCGAAGCCTGACCCTCACCCGTCCCCTAATCCTAACCCGTACGCTGACACTAACCAGCGCCCTCACACGTACGCTCCCCCTAAAGCGTTGTCGTACCCTCACCTGGACCCTAAACCGTCCCCGTCCCCTAACCCTAACCCTAGCCCGAACCCTAACCCTAACCCTTCCCCGAAGCCTGACCCTCACCCGTCCCCTAATCCTAACCCGTACGCTGACATTAACCCGCGCCCTCAAACCTACGCTCCCCCTAAAGCGTTGTCGTACCCTCACCTGGACCCTAAACCGTCCCCGTCCCCTAACCCTAACCCTAGCCCGAACCCTAACCCTAACCCTTCCCCGAAGCCTGATCCTCACCCGTCCTCTAATCCTAACCCGTACGCTGACACTAACCCGCGCCCTCCCACGTACGCTCCCCCTAAAGCGTTGTCGTACCCTCACCTGGAGCCTAAACCGTCCCCGTCCCCTAACCCTAACCCTAGCCCGAACCCTAACCCTAACCCTTTCCCAAAGCCTGACCCTCACCCGTCCCCTAATCCTAACCCGTACGCTGACACTAACCCGCGCCCTCACACGTACGCTCCCCCTAAAGCGTTGTCGTACCCTCACCTGGACCCTAAACCGTCCCCGTCCCCTAACCCTAACCCTAGCCCGAACCCTAACCCTAACCCTTCCCCGAAGCCTGACCCTCACCCGTCCCCTAATCCTAACCCGTACGCTGACACTGACCCGCGCCCTCACACGTACGCTCCCCCTAAAGCGTTGTCGTACCCTCACCTGGACCCTAAACCGTCCCCGTCCCCTAACCCTAACCCTAGCCCGAACACTAACCCTAACCCTTCCCCGAAGCCTGACCCCCACCGGTCCCCTAATCCTAACCCGTACGCTGACACTGACCCGCGCCCTCACACGTACGCTCCCCCTAAAGCGTTGTCGTACCCTCACCTGGACCCTAAACCGTCCCCGTCCCCTAACCCTAACCCTAACCTGAACCCTAACCCTAACCCTTCCCCGAAGCCTGACCCTCACCCGTCCCCTAATCCTAACCCGTACGCTGACACTTACCCGCGCCCTCACATGAACGCTCCCCCTAAAGCGTTGTCGTACCCTCACCTGGACCCTAAACCGTCCCCGTCCCCTAACCCTAACCCTAGCCCGAACCCTAACCCTAACCCTTCCCCGAAGCCTGACCCTCACCCGTCCCCTAATCCTACCCCGTACGCTGACACTGATCCGCGCCCTCACACGTACGCTCCCCCTAAAGCGTTGTCGTACCCTCACCTAGACCCTAAACCGTCCCCGTCCCCTAACCCTAACCCTAACCTGAACCCTAACCCTAACCCTTCCCCGAAGCCTGACCCTCACCCGTCCCCTAATCCTAACCCGTACGCTGACACTAACCCACGCCCTCAAACCTACGCTCCCCCTAAAGCGTTGTCGTAACCACACCTGGACCCTAAACCGTCCCCGTCCCCTAACCCTAACCCTAGCCCGAACCCTAACCCTAACCCTTCCCCGAAGCCTGACCCTCACCCGTCCCCTAATCCTAACCCGTACGCTGACACTGACCCACGCCCTCACACGTACGCTCCCCCTAAAGCGTTGTCGTACCCTCACCTGGACCCTAAACCGTCCCCGTCCCCTAACCCTAACCCTAGCCCGAACCCTAACCCTAACCCTTCCCCGAAGCCTGACCCTCACCCGTCCCCTAATCCTAACCCGTACGCTGACACTGACCCGCGCCCTCACACGTACGCTCCCCCTAAAGCGTTGTCGTACCCTCACCTGGACCCTAAACCGTCCCCGTCCCCTAACCCTAACCCTAGCCCGAACCCTAACCCTAACCCTTCCCCGAAGCCTGACCCTCACCCGTCCCCTAATCGTAACCCGTACGCTGACACTGACCCGCGCCCTCACACGTACGCTCCCCCTAAAGCGTTGTCGTACCCTCACCTGGACCCTAAACCGTCCCCGTCCCCTAACCCTAACCCTAGCCCGAACCCTAACCCTAACCCTTCCCCGAAGCCTGACCCTCACCCGTCCCCTAATCCTAACCCGTACGCTGACACTGACCCGCGCCCTCACACGTACGCTCCCCCTAAAGCGTTGTCGTACCCTCACCTGGACCCTAAACCGTCCCCGTCCCCGTCCCCTAACCCTAGCCCGAACCCTAACACTAACCCTTCCCCGAAGCCTGACCCTCACCCGTCCCCTAATCCTAACCCGTACGCTGACACTAACCCGCGCCCTCAAACCTACGCTCCCCCTAAAGCGTTGTCGTACCCTCACCTGGACCCTAAACGGTCCCCGTCCCCTAACCCTAACCCTAGCCCGAACCCTAACCCTAACCCTACCCCGAAGCCTGACCCTCACCCGTCCCCTAATCCTAACCCATACGCTGACACTGACCCGCGCCCTCACACGTACGCTCCCCCTAAAGCGTTGTCGTACCCTCACCTGGACCCTAAACCGTCCCCGTCCCCTAACCCTAACCCTAGCCCGAACCCTAACCCTAACACTTCCCCGAAGGCTGACCCTCACCCGTCCCCTAATCCTAACCCGTACGCTGACACTAACCAGCGCCCTCACACGTACGCTCCCCCTAAAGCTTTGTCGTACCCTCACCTGGACCCTAAACCGTCCCCGTCACCTAACCCTAACCCTAGCCCGAACCCTAACCCTAACCCTTCCCCGAAGCCTGACCCTCACCCGTCCCCTAACCCTAACCCGTACGCTGACACTAACCCGCAACCTCACACGTACGCTCCCCCTAAAGCGTTGTCGTACCCTCACCTGGACCCTAAACCGTCCCCGTCCCTTAACCCTAACCCTAGCCCGAACCCTAACCCTAACCCTTCCCCGAAGCCTGACCCTCACCCGTCCCCTAATCCTAACCCGTACGCTGACACTAACCCGCGCCCTCACACGTACGCTCCCCCTAAAGCGTTGTCGTACCCTCACCTGGACCCTAAACCGTCCCCGTCCCCTAAACCTCACCCTAGCCCGAACCCTAACCCTAACCCTTCCCCGAAGCCTGACCCTCACCTGTCCCCTAATCCTAACCCGTACGCTGACACTAACCCGCGCCCTCACACGTACGCTCCCCCTAAAGCGTTGTCGTACCCTCACCTGGACCCTAAACCGTCCCCGTCCCCTAACCCTAACCCTAGTCCGAACCCTAACCCTAAACCTTCCCCGAAGCCTGACCCTCACCCGTCCCCTAATCCTAACCCGTATGCTGACACTAACCCGCGCCCTCACACGTACGCTCCCCCTAAAGCGTTGTCGTACCCTCACCTGGACCCTAAACCGTCCCCGTCCCCTAACCCTAACCCTAGCCCGAACCCTAACCCTAACCCTTCCCCGAAGCCTGACCCTCACCCGTCCCCTAATCCTAACCCGTACGCTGACACTGACCCGCGCCCTCACACGTACGCTCCCCCTAAAGCGTTGTCGTACCCTCACCTGGACCCTAAACAGTCCCCGTCCCCTAACCCTAACCCTAGCCCGAACCCTAACCCTAACGCTTCCCCGAAGCCTGACCCTCACCCGTCCCCTAATCCTAACCCGTACGCTGACACCGACCCGCGCCCTCACACGTACGCTCCCCCTAAAGCGTTGTCGTACCCTCACCTGGACCCTAAACCGTCCCCGTCCCCTAACCCTAACCCTAGCCCGAACCCTAACCCGAACCCTTCCCCGAAGCCTGACCCTCACCCGTTCCCTAATCCTAACCCGTACGCTGACACTAACCCGCGCCCTCACACGTACGCTCCCCCTAAAGCGTTGTCGTACCCTCACCTGGACCCTAAACCGTCCCCGTCTCCTAACCCTAACCCTAGCCTGAACCCTAACCCTAACCCTTCCCCGAAGCCTGACCCTCACCCGTCCCCTAATCCTAACCCGTACGCTGATACTGAACCGCGCCCTCACACGTACGCTCCCCCTAAAGCGTTGTCGTACCCTCACCTGGACCCTAAACCGTCCCCGTCCCCTAACCCTAACCCTAGCCCGAACCCTAACCCTAAACCTTCCCCGAAGCCTGACACTCACCCGTCCCCTAATCCTAAACTGTACGCTGACACTGACCGGCGCCCTCACACGTACGCTCCCCCTAAAGCGTTGTCGTACCCTCACCTGGACCCTAAACCGTCCCCGTCCCCTAACCCTAACCCTAGCCCGAACCCTAACCCTAACCCTTCCCCGAAGCCTGACCCTCACCCGTCCCCTAATCCTAACCCGTACGCTGACACTAACCCGCGCCCTCAAACCTACGCTCCCCCTAAAGCGTTGTCGTACCCTCACCTGGACCCTAAACCGTCCCCGTCCCCTAACCCTAACCCTAGCCCGAACCCTAACCCTAACCCTTCCCCGAAGCCTGATCCTCACCTGTCCTCTAATCCTAACCCGTACGCTGACACTAACCCGCGCCCTCCCACGTACGCTCCCCCTAAAGCGTTGTCGTACCCTCACCTGGAGCCTAAACCGTCCCCGTCCCCTAACCCTAACCCTAGCCCGAACCCTAACCCTAACCCTTCCCCGAAGCCTGACCCTCACCCGTCCCCTAATCCTAACCCGTACGCTGACACTGACCCGCGCCCTCACACGTACGCTCCCCCTAAAGCGTTGTCGTACCCTCACCTAGACCCTAAACCGTCCCCGTCCCCTAACCCTAACCCTAACCTGAACCCTAACCCTAACCCTTCCCCGAAGCCTGACCCTCACCCGTCCCCTAATCCTAACCCGTACGCTGACACTAACCCACGCCCTCAAACCTACGCTCCCCCTAAAGCGTTGTCGTACCCACACCTGGACCCTAAACCGTCCCCGTCCCCTAACCCTAACCCTAGCCCGAACCCTAACCCTAACCCTTCCCCGAAGCCTGACCCTCACCCGTCCCCTAATCCTAACCCGTACGCTGACACTGACCCACGCCCTCACACGTACGCTCCCCCTAAAGCGTTGTCGTACCCTCACCTGGACCCTAAACCGTCCCCGTCCCCTAACCCTAACCCTAGCCCGAACCCTAACCCTAACCCTTCCCCGAAGCCTGACCCTCACCCGTCCCCTAATCCTAACCCGTACGCTGACACTGACCCGCGCCCTCACACGTACGCTCCCCCTAAAGCGTTGTCGTACCCTCACCTGGAGCCTAAACCGTCCCCGTCCCCTAACCCTAACCCTAGCCCGAACCCTAACCCTAACACTTCCCCGAAGCCTGACCCTCACCCGTCCCCTAATCCTAACCCGTACGCTGACACTGACCCGCGCCCTCACACGTACGCTCCCCCTAAAGCGTTGTCGTACCCTCACCTGGACCCTAAACCGTCCCCGTCCCCTAACCCTAACCCTAGCCCGAACCCTAACCCTAACCCTTCCCCGAAGCGTGACCCTCACCCGTCCCCTAATCCTAACCCGTACGCTGACACTGACCCGCGCCCTCACACGTACGCTCCCCCTAAAGCGTTGTCGTACCCTCACCTGGACCCTAAACCGTCCCCGTCCCCTAACCCTAACCCTAGCCCGAACCCTAACACTAACCCTTCCCCGAAGCCTGACCCTCACCCGTCCCCTAATCCTAACCCGTACGCTGACACTAACCCGCGCCCTCAAACCTACGCTCCCCCTAAAGCGTTGTCGTACCCTCACCTGGACCCTAAACGGTCCCCGTCCCCTAACCCTAACCCTAGCCCGAACCCTAACCCTAACCCTACCCCGAAGCCTGACCCTCACCCGTCCCCTAATCCTAACCCATACGCTGACACTGACCCGCGCCCTCACACGTACGCTCCCCCTAAAGCGTTGTCGTACCCTCACCTGGACCCTAAACCGTCCCCGTCCCCTAACCCTAACCCTAGCCCGAACCCTAACCCTAACCCTTCCCCGAAGCCTGACCCTCACCCGTCCCCTAATCCTAACCCGTACGCTGACACTGACCCACGCCCTCACACGTACGCTCCCCCTAAAGCGTTGTCGTACCCTCACCTGGACCCTAAACCGTCCCCGTCCCCTAACCCTAACCCTAGCCCGAACCCTAATCCTAACACTTCCCCGAAGGCTGACCCTCATCCGTCCCCTAATCCTAACCCGTACGCTGACACTAACCAGCGCCCTCACACGTACGATCCCCCTAAAGCTTTGTCATACCCTCACCTGGACCCTAAACCGTCCCCGTCACCTAACCCTAACCCTAGCCCGAACCCTAACCCTAACCCTTCCCCGAAGCCTGACCCTCACCCGTCCCCTAACCCTAACCCGTACGCTGACACTAACCCGCGCCCTCACACGTACGCTCCCCCTAAAGCGTTATCGTACCCTCACCTGGACCCTAAACCGTCCCCGTCCCTTAACCCTAACCCTAGCCCGAACCCTAACCCTAACCCTTCCCCGAAGCCTGACCCTCACCCGTCCCCTAATCCTAACCCGTACGCTGACACTAACCCGCGCCCTCACACGTACGCTCCCCCTAAAGCATTGTCGTACCCTCACCTGGACCCTAAACCGTCCCCGTCACCTAACCCTCACCCTAGCCCGAACCCTAACCCTAACCCTTCCCCGAAGCCTGACCCTCACCTGTCCCCTAATCCTAACCCGTACGCTGACACTAACCCGCGCCCTCACACGTACGCTCCCCCTAAAGCGTTGTCGTACCCTCACCTGGACCCTAAACCGTCCCCGTCCCCTAACCCTAACCCTAGTCCGAACCCTAACCCTAACCCTTCCCCGAAGCCTGACCCTCACCCGTCCCCTAATCCTAACCCGTATGCTGACACTAACCGCGCCCTCACACGTACGCTCCCCCTAAAGCGTTGTCGTACCCTCACCTGGACCCTAAACCGTCCCCGTCCCCTAACCCTAACCCTAGCCCGAACCCTAACCCTAACCCTTCCCCGAAGCCTGACCCTCACCCGTCCCCTAATCCTAACCCGTACGCTGACACTGACCCGCGCCCTCACACGTACGCTCCCCCTAAAGCGTTGTCGTACCCTCACCTGGACCCTAAACCGTCCCCGTCCCCTAACCCTAACCCTAGCCCGAACCCTAACCCTAACCCTTCCCCGAAGCCTGACCCTCACCCGTCCCCTAATCCTAACCCGTACGCTGACACTGACCCGCGCCCTCACACGTACGCTCCCCCTAAAGCGTTGTCGTACCCTCACCTGGACCCTAAACCGTCCCCGTCCCCTAACCCTAACCCTAGCCCGAACCCTAACCCTAAACCTTCCCCGAAGCCTGACACTCACCCGTCCCCTAATCCTAAACTGTACGCTGACACTGACCGGCGCCCTCACACGTACGCTCCCCCTAAAGCGTTGTCGTACCCTCACCTGGACCCTAAACCGTCCCCGTCCCCTAACCCTAACCCTAGCCCGAACCCTAACCCTAACCCTTCCCCGAAGCCTGACCCTCACCCGTCCCCTAATCCTAACCCGTACGCTGACACTAACCCGCGCCCTCAAACCTACGCTCCCCCTAAAGCGTTGTCGTACCCTCACCTGGACCCTAAACCGTCCCCGTCCCCTAACCCTAACCCTAGCCCGAACCCTAACCCTAACCCTTCCCCGAAGCCTGATCCTCACCTGTCCTCTAATCCTAACCCGTACGCTGACACTAACCCGCGCCCTCCCACGTACGCTCCCCCTAAAGCGTTGTCGTACCCTCACCTGGAGCCTAAACCGTCCCCGTCCCCTAACCCTAACCCTAGCCCGAACCCTAACCCTAACCCTTCCCCGAAGCCTGACCCTCACCCGTCCCCTAATCCTAACCCGTACGCTGACACTGACCCGCGCCCTCACACGTACGCTCCCCCTAAAGCGTTGTCGTACCCTCACCTAGACCCTAAACCGTCCCCGTCCCCTAACCCTAACCCTAACCTGAACCCTAACCCTAACCCTTCCCCGAAGCCTGACCCTCACCCGTCCCCTAATCCTAACCCGTACGCTGACACTAACCCACGCCCTCAAACCTACGCTCCCCCTAAAGCGTTGTCGTACCCACACCTGGACCCTAAACCGTCCCCGTCCCCTAACCCTAACCCTAGCCCGAACCCTAACCCTAACCCTTCCCCGAAGCCTGACCCTCACCCGTCCCCTAATCCTAACCCGTACGCTGACACTGACCCACGCCCTCACACGTACGCTCCCCCTAAAGCGTTGTCGTACCCTCACCTGGACCCTAAACCGTCCCCGTCCCCTAACCCTAACCCTAGCCCGAACCCTAACCCTAACCCTTCCCCGAAGCCTGACCCTCACCCGTCCCCTAATCCTAACCCGTACGCTGACACTGACCCGCGCCCTCACACGTACGCTCCCCCTAAAGCGTTGTCGTACCCTCACCTGGAGCCTAAACCGTCCCCGTCCCCTAACCCTAACCCTAGCCCGAACCCTAACCCTAACACTTCCCCGAAGCCTGACCCTCACCCGTCCCCTAATCCTAACCCGTACGCTGACACTGACCCGCGCCCTCACACGTACGCTCCCCCTAAAGCGTTGTCGTACCCTCACCTGGACCCTAAACCGTCCCCGTCCCCTAACCCTAACCCTAGCCCGAACCCTAACCCTAACCCTTCCCCGAAGCGTGACCCTCACCCGTCCCCTAATCCTAACCCGTACGCTGACACTGACCCGCGCCCTCACACGTACGCTCCCCCTAAAGCGTTGTCGTACCCTCACCTGGACCCTAAACCGTCCCCGTCCCCTAACCCTAACCCTAGCCCGAACCCTAACACTAACCCTTCCCCGAAGCCTGACCCTCACCCGTCCCCTAATCCTAACCCGTACGCTGACACTAACCCGCGCCCTCAAACCTACGCTCCCCCTAAAGCGTTGTCGTACCCTCACCTGGACCCTAAACGGTCCCCGTCCCCTAACCCTAACCCTAGCCCGAACCCTAACCCTAACCCTACCCCGAAGCCTGACCCTCACCCGTCCCCTAATCCTAACCCATACGCTGACACTGACCCGCGCCCTCACACGTACGCTCCCCCTAAAGCGTTGTCGTACCCTCACCTGGACCCTAAACCGTCCCCGTCCCCTAACCCTAACCCTAGCCCGAACCCTAACCCTAACCCTTCCCCGAAGCCTGACCCTCACCCGTCCCCTAATCCTAACCCGTACGCTGACACTGACCCACGCCCTCACACGTACGCTCCCCCTAAAGCGTTGTCGTACCCTCACCTGGACCCTAAACCGTCCCCGTCCCCTAACCCTAACCCTAGCCCGAACCCTAATCCTAACACTTCCCCGAAGGCTGACCCTCATCCGTCCCCTAATCCTAACCCGTACGCTGACACTAACCAGCGCCCTCACACGTACGATCCCCCTAAAGCTTTGTCATACCCTCACCTGGACCCTAAACCGTCCCCGTCACCTAACCCTAACCCTAGCCCGAACCCTAACCCTAACCCTTCCCCGAAGCCTGACCCTCACCCGTCCCCTAACCCTAACCCGTACGCTGACACTAACCCGCGCCCTCACACGTACGCTCCCCCTAAAGCGTTATCGTACCCTCACCTGGACCCTAAACCGTCCCCGTCCCTTAACCCTAACCCTAGCCCGAACCCTAACCCTAACCCTTCCCCGAAGCCTGACCCTCACCCGTCCCCTAATCCTAACCCGTACGCTGACACTAACCCGCGCCCTCACACGTACGCTCCCCCTAAAGCATTGTCGTACCCTCACCTGGACCCTAAACCGTCCCCGTCACCTAACCCTCACCCTAGCCCGAACCCTAACCCTAACCCTTCCCCGAAGCCTGACCCTCACCTGTCCCCTAATCCTAACCCGTACGCTGACACTAACCCGCGCCCTCACACGTACGCTCCCCCTAAAGCGTTGTCGTACCCTCACCTGGACCCTAAACCGTCCCCGTCCCCTAACCCTAACCCTAGTCCGAACCCTAACCCTAACCCTTCCCCGAAGCCTGACCCTCACCCGTCCCCTAATCCTAACCCGTATGCTGACACTAACCGCGCCCTCACACGTACGCTCCCCCTAAAGCGTTGTCGTACCCTCACCTGGACCCTAAACCGTCCCCGTCCCCTAACCCTAACCCTAGCCCGAACCCTAACCCTAACCCTTCCCCGAAGCCTGACCCTCACCCGTCCCCTAATCCTAACCCGTACGCTGACACTGACCCGCGCCCTCACACGTACGCTCCCCCTAAAGCGTTGTCGTACCCTCACCTGGACCCTAAACCGTCCCCGTCCCCTAACCCTAACCCTAGCCCGAACCCTAACCCTAACCCTTCCCCGAAGCCTGACCCTCACCCGTCCCCTAATCCTAACCCGTACGCTGACACTGACCCGCGCCCTCACACGTACGCTCCCCCTAAAGCGTTGTCGTACCCTCACCTGGACCCTAAACCGTCCCCGTCCCCTAACCCTAACCCTAGCCCGAACCCTAACCCTAAACCTTCCCCGAAGCCTGACACTCACCCGTCCCCTAATCCTAAACTGTACGCTGACACTGACCGGCGCCCTCACACGTACGCTCCCCCTAAAGCGTTGTCGTACCCTCACCTGGACCCTAAACCGTCCCCGTCCCCTAACCCTAACCCTAGCCCGAACCCTAACCCTAACCCTTCCCCGAAGCCTGACCCTCACCCGTCCCCTAATCCTAACCCGTACGCTGACACTAACCCGCGCCCTCAAACCTACGCTCCCCCTAAAGCGTTGTCGTACCCTCACCTGGACCCTAAACCGTCCCCGTCCCCTAACCCTAACCCTAGCCCGAACCCTAACCCTAACCCTTCCCCGAAGCCTGATCCTCACCTGTCCTCTAATCCTAACCCGTACGCTGACACTAACCCGCGCCCTCCCACGTACGCTCCCCCTAAAGCGTTGTCGTACCCTCACCTGGAGCCTAAACCGTCCCCGTCCCCTAACCCTAACCCTAGCCCGAACCCTAACCCTAACCCTTCCCCGAAGCCTGACCCTCACCCGTCCCCTAATCCTAACCCGTACGCTGACACTGACCCGCGCCCTCACACGTACGCTCCCCCTAAAGCGTTGTCGTACCCTCACCTAGACCCTAAACCGTCCCCGTCCCCTAACCCTAACCCTAACCTGAACCCTAACCCTAACCCTTCCCCGAAGCCTGACCCTCACCCGTCCCCTAATCCTAACCCGTACGCTGACACTAACCCACGCCCTCAAACCTACGCTCCCCCTAAAGCGTTGTCGTACCCACACCTGGACCCTAAACCGTCCCCGTCCCCTAACCCTAACCCTAGCCCGAACCCTAACCCTAACCCTTCCCCGAAGCCTGACCCTCACCCGTCCCCTAATCCTAACCCGTACGCTGACACTGACCCACGCCCTCACACGTACGCTCCCCCTAAAGCGTTGTCGTACCCTCACCTGGACCCTAAACCGTCCCCGTCCCCTAACCCTAACCCTAGCCCGAACCCTAACCCTAACCCTTCCCCGAAGCCTGACCCTCACCCGTCCCCTAATCCTAACCCGTACGCTGACACTGACCCGCGCCCTCACACGTACGCTCCCCCTAAAGCGTTGTCGTACCCTCACCTGGAGCCTAAACCGTCCCCGTCCCCTAACCCTAACCCTAGCCCGAACCCTAACCCTAACACTTCCCCGAAGCCTGACCCTCACCCGTCCCCTAATCCTAACCCGTACGCTGACACTGACCCGCGCCCTCACACGTACGCTCCCCCTAAAGCGTTGTCGTACCCTCACCTGGACCCTAAACCGTCCCCGTCCCCTAACCCTAACCCTAGCCCGAACCCTAACCCTAACCCTTCCCCGAAGCGTGACCCTCACCCGTCCCCTAATCCTAACCCGTACGCTGACACTGACCCGCGCCCTCACACGTACGCTCCCCCTAAAGCGTTGTCGTACCCTCACCTGGACCCTAAACCGTCCCCGTCCCCTAACCCTAACCCTAGCCCGAACCCTAACACTAACCCTTCCCCGAAGCCTGACCCTCACCCGTCCCCTAATCCTAACCCGTACGCTGACACTAACCCGCGCCCTCAAACCTACGCTCCCCCTAAAGCGTTGTCGTACCCTCACCTGGACCCTAAACGGTCCCCGTCCCCTAACCCTAACCCTAGCCCGAACCCTAACCCTAACCCTACCCCGAAGCCTGACCCTCACCCGTCCCCTAATCCTAACCCATACGCTGACACTGACCCGCGCCCTCACACGTACGCTCCCCCTAAAGCGTTGTCGTACCCTCACCTGGACCCTAAACCGTCCCCGTCCCCTAACCCTAACCCTAGCCCGAACCCTAACCCTAACCCTTCCCCGAAGCCTGACCCTCACCCGTCCCCTAATCCTAACCCGTACGCTGACACTGACCCACGCCCTCACACGTACGCTCCCCCTAAAGCGTTGTCGTACCCTCACCTGGACCCTAAACCGTCCCCGTCCCCTAACCCTAACCCTAGCCCGAACCCTAATCCTAACACTTCCCCGAAGGCTGACCCTCATCCGTCCCCTAATCCTAACCCGTACGCTGACACTAACCAGCGCCCTCACACGTACGATCCCCCTAAAGCTTTGTCATACCCTCACCTGGACCCTAAACCGTCCCCGTCACCTAACCCTAACCCTAGCCCGAACCCTAACCCTAACCCTTCCCCGAAGCCTGACCCTCACCCGTCCCCTAACCCTAACCCGTACGCTGACACTAACCCGCGCCCTCACACGTACGCTCCCCCTAAAGCGTTATCGTACCCTCACCTGGACCCTAAACCGTCCCCGTCCCTTAACCCTAACCCTAGCCCGAACCCTAACCCTAACCCTTCCCCGAAGCCTGACCCTCACCCGTCCCCTAATCCTAACCCGTACGCTGACACTAACCCGCGCCCTCACACGTACGCTCCCCCTAAAGCATTGTCGTACCCTCACCTGGACCCTAAACCGTCCCCGTCACCTAACCCTCACCCTAGCCCGAACCCTAACCCTAACCCTTCCCCGAAGCCTGACCCTCACCTGTCCCCTAATCCTAACCCGTACGCTGACACTAACCCGCGCCCTCACACGTACGCTCCCCCTAAAGCGTTGTCGTACCCTCACCTGGACCCTAAACCGTCCCCGTCCCCTAACCCTAACCCTAGTCCGAACCCTAACCCTAACCCTTCCCCGAAGCCTGACCCTCACCCGTCCCCTAAT
The DNA here is from genome assembly GCF_964374135.1 of Grampus griseus. Taxonomy (NCBI): domain Eukaryota; kingdom Metazoa; phylum Chordata; class Mammalia; order Artiodactyla; family Delphinidae; genus Grampus; species Grampus griseus. The sequence continues at coordinate 50,801 of NW_028132974.1, read as the reverse complement.
CCTAACCCGTATGCTGACACTAACCGCGCCCTCACACGTACGCTCCCCCTAAAGCGTTGTCGTACCCTCACCTGGACCCTAAACCGTCCCCGTCCCCTAACCCTAACCCTAGCCCGAACCCTAACCCTAACCCTTCCCCGAAGCCTGACCCTCACCCGTCCCCTAATCCTAACCCGTACGCTGACACTGACCCGCGCCCTCACACGTACGCTCCCCCTAAAGCGTTGTCGTACCCTCACCTGGACCCTAAACCGTCCCCGTCCCCTAACCCTAACCCTAGCCCGAACCCTAACCCTAACCCTTCCCCGAAGCCTGACCCTCACCCGTCCCCTAATCCTAACCCGTACGCTGACACTGACCCGCGCCCTCACACGTACGCTCCCCCTAAAGCGTTGTCGTACCCTCACCTGGACCCTAAACCGTCCCCGTCCCCTAACCCTAACCCTAGCCCGAACCCTAACCCTAACCCTTCCCCGAAGCCTGACCCTCACCCGTCCCCTAATCATAACCCGTACGCTGACACTGACCCGCGCCCTCACACGTACGCTCCCCCTAAAGCGTTGTCGTACCCTCACCTGGACCCTAAACCGTCCCCGTCCCCTAACCCTAACCCTAGCCCGAACCCTAACACTAACCCTTCCCCGAAGCCTGACCCTCACCCGTCCCCTAATCCTAACCCGTACGCTGACACTAACCCGCGCCCTCAAACCTACGCTCCCCCTAAAGCGTTGTCGTACCCTCACCTGGACCCTAAACGGTCCCCGTCCCCTAACCCTAACCCTAGCCCGAACCCTAACCCTAACCCTACCCCGAAGCCTGACCCTCACCCGTCCCCTAATCCTAACCCATACGCTGACACTGACCCGCGCCCTCACACGTACGCTCCCCCTAAAGCGTTGTCGTACCCTCACCTGGACCCTAAACCGTCCCCGTCCCCTAACCCTAACCCTAGCCCGAACCCTAACCCTAACACTTCCCCGAAGGCTGACCCTCACCCGTCCCCTAATCCTAACCTGTACGCTGACACTAACCAGCGCCCTCACACGTACGCTCCCCCTAAAGCTTTGTCATACCCTCACCTGGACCCTAAACCGTCCCCGTCACCTAACCCTAACCCTAGCCCGAACCCTAACCCTAACCCTTCCCCGAAGCCTGACCCTCACCCGTCCCCTAACCCTAACCCGTACGCTGACACTAACCCGTGCCCTCACACGTACGCTCCCCCTAAAGCGTTATCGTACCCTCACCTGGACCCTAAACCGTCCCCGTCCCTTAACCCTAACCCTAGCCCGAACCCTAACCCTAACCCTTCCCCGAAGCCTGACCCTCACCCGTCCCCTAATCCTAACCCGTACGCTGACACTAACCCGCGCCCTCACACGTACGCTCCCCCTAAAGCGTTGTCGTACCCTCACCTGGACCCTAAACCGTCCCCGTCCCCTAACCCTCACCCTAGCCCGAACCCTAACCCTAACCCTTCCCCGAAGCCTGACCCTCACCTGTCCCCTAATCCTAACCCGTACGCTGACACTAACCCGCGCCCTCACACGTACGCTCCCCCTAAAGCGTTGTCGTACCCTCACCTGGACCCTAAACCGTCCCCGTCCCCTAACCCTAACCCTAGTCCGAACCCTAACCCTAACCCTTCCCCGAAGCCTGACCCTCACCCGTCCCCTAATCCTAACCCGTATGCTGACACTAACCCGCGCCCTCACACGTACGCTCCCCCTAAAGCGTTGTCGTACCCACACCTGGACCCTAAACCGTCTCCGTCCCCTAACCCTAACCCTAGCCCGAACCCTAACCCTAACCCTTCCCCGAAGCCTGACCCTCACCCGTCCCCTAATCCTAACCCGTACGCTGACACTGACCCGCGCCCTCACACGTACGCTCCCCCTAAAGCGTTATCGTACCCTCACCTGGACCCTAAACCGTCCCCGTCCCCTAACCCTAACCCTAGCCCGAACCCTAACCCTAACCCTTCCCCGAAGCCTGACCCTCACCCGTCCCCTAATCCTAACCCGTACGCTGACACCGACCCGCGCCCTCACACGTACGCTCCCCCTAAAGCGTTGTCGTACCCTCACCTGGACCCTAAACCGTCCCCGTCCCCTAACCCTAACCCTAGCCCGAACCCTAACCCTAACCCTTCCCCGAAGCCTGACCCTCACCCGTCCCCTAATCCTAACCCGTACGCTGACACTAACCAGCGCCCTCACACGTACGCTCCCCCTAAAGCGTTGTCGTACCCTCACCTGGACCCTAAACCGTCCCCGTCTCCTAACCCTAACCCTAGCCTGAACCCTAACCCTAACCCTTCCCCGAAGCCTGACCCTCACCCGTCCCCTAATCCTAACCCGTACGCTGATACTGAACCGCGCCCTCACACGTACGCTCCCCCTAAAGCGTTGTCGTACCCTCACCTGGACCCTAAACCGTCCCCGTCCCCTAACCCTAACCCTAGCCCGAACCCTAACCCTAAACCTTCCCCGAAGCCTGACACTCACCCGTCCCCTAATCCTAAACTGTACGCTGACACTGACCGGCGCCCTCACACGTACGCTCCCCCTAAAGCGTTGTCGTACCCTCACCTGGACCCTAAACCGTCCCCGTCCCCTAACCCTAACCCTAGCCCGAACCCTAACCCTAACCCTTCCCCGCAGCCTGACCCTCACCCGTCCCCTAATCCTAACCCGTACGCTGACAATGACCCGCGCCCTCACACGTACGCTCCCCCTAAAGCGTTGTCGTACCCTCACCTGGACCCTAAACCGTCCCCGTCCCCTAACCCTAACCCTAGCCCGAACCCTAACCCTAACCCTTCCCCGAAGCCTGACCCTCACCCGTCCCCTAATCCTAACCCGTACGCTGACACTGACCCGCGCCCTCACACGTACGCTCCCCCTAAAGCGTTGTCGTACCCTCACCTAGACCCTAAACCGTCACCGTCCCCTAACCCTAACCCTAACCTGAACCCTAACCCTAACCCTTCCCCGAAGCCTGACCCTCACCCGTCCCCTAATCCTAACCCGTACGCTGACACTAACCCACGCCCTCAAACCTACGCTCCCCCTAAAGCGTTGTCGTACCCACACCTGGACCCTAAACCGTCCCCGTCCCCTAACCCTAACCCTAGCCCGAACCCTAACCCTAACCCTTCCCCGAAGCCTGACCCTCACCCGTCCCCTAATCCTAACCCGTACGCTGACACTGACCCACGCCCTCACACGTACGCTCCCCCTAAAGCGTTGTCGTACCCTCACCTGGACCCTAAACCGTCCCCGTCCCCTAACCCTAACCCTAGCCCGAACCCTAACCCTAACCCTTCCCCGAAGCCTGACCCTCACCCGTCCCCTAATCCTAACCCGTACGCTGACACTGACCCGCGCCCTCACACGTACGCTCCCCCTAAAGCGTTGTCGTACCCTCACCTGGACCCTAAACCGTCCCCGTCCCCTAACCCTAAGCCTAGCCCGAACCCTAACCCTAACCCTTCCCCGAAGCCTGACCCTCACCCGTCCCCTAATCGTAACCCGTACGCTGACACTGACCCGCGCCCTCACACGTACGCTCCCCCTAAAGCGTTGTCGTACCCTCACCTGGACCCTAAACCGTCCCCGTCCCCTAACCCTAACCCTAGCCCGAACACTAACCCTAACCCTTCCCCGAAGCCTGACCCTCACCCGTCCCCTAATCCTAACCCGTACGCTGACACTGACCCGCGCCCTCACACGTACGCTCCCCCTAAAGCGTTGTCGTACCCTCACCTGGATCCTAAACCGTCCCCGTCCCCTAACCCTAACCCTAGCCCGAACCCTAACACTAACACTTCCCCGAAGCCTGACCCTCACCCGTCCCCTAATCCTAACCCGTACGCTGACACTAACCCGCGCCCTCAAACCTACGCTCCCCCTAAAGCGTTGTCGTACCCTCACCTGGACCCTAAACCGTCCCCGTCCCCTAACCCTAACCCTAGCCCGAACCCTAACCCTAACCCTACCCCGAAGCCTGACCCTCACCCGTCCCCTAATCCTAACCCGTACGCTGACACTGACCCGCGCCCTCACACGTACGCTCCCCCTAAAGCGTTGTCGTACCCTCACCTGGACCCTAAACCGTCCCCGTCCCCTAACCCTAACCCTAGCCCGAACCCTAACCCTAACACTTCCCCGAAGGCTGACCCTCACCCGTCCCCTAATCCTAACCCGTACGCTGACACTAACCAGCGCCCTCACATGTACGCTCCCCCTAAAGCTTTGTCGTACCCTCACCTGGACCCTAAACCGTCCCCGTCCCCTAACCCTAACCCTAGCCCGAACCCTAACCCTAACCCTTCCCCGAAGCCTGACCCTCACCCGTCCCCTAACCCTAACCCGTACGCTGACACTAACCCGCGCCCTCACACGTACGCTCCCCCTAAAGCGTTGTCGTACCCTCACCTGGACCCTAAACCGTCCCCGTCCCTTAACCCTAACCCTAGCCCGAACCCTAACCCTAACCCTTCCCCGAAGCCTGACCCTCACCCGTCCCCTAATCCTAACCCGTACGCTGACACTAACCCGCGCCCTCACACGTACGCTCCCCCTAAAGCGTTGTCGTACCCTCACCTGGACCCTAAACCGTCCCCGTCCCCTAACCCTCACCCTAGCCCGAACCCTAACCCTAACCCTTCCCCGAAGCCTGACCCTCACCTGTCCCCGAATCCTAACCCGTACGCTGACACTGACCCGCGCCCTCACACGTACGCTCCGCCTAAAGCGTTGTCGTACCCTCACCTGGACCCTAAACCGTCCCCGTCCCCTAACCCTAACCCTAGCCCGAACCCTAACCCTAACCCTTCCCCGAAGCCTGACCCTCAACCGTCCCCTAATCCTAACCCGTACACTGACACTGACCCTCGCCCTCACACGTACGCTCCCCCTAAAGCATTGTCGTACCCTCACCTGGACCCTAAACCGTTCCCGTCCCCTAACCCTAACCCTAGATGAACCCTAACCCTTACCCTTCCCCGAAGCCTGACCCTCACCAGTCCCCTAATCCTAACCCGTACGCTGACACTGACCCGTGCCCTCACACGTACGCTCCCCCTAAAGCGTTGTCGTACCCTCACCTGGACCCTAAACCGTCCCCGTCCCCTAACCATAACACTTCCCCGAAGCCTGACCCTCACCCATCCCCTAATCCTAACCCGTACGCTGACACTGACTCGCGCCCTCACACGTACGCTCCCCCTAAAGCGTTGTCGTACCCTCACCTGGACCCTAAACCGTCCCCGTCCCCTAACCCTAACCCTAGCCCGAACCCTAAACCTAACCCTTCCCCGAAGCCTGACCCTCACCCGTCCCCTAATCCTAACCCGTACGCTGACACTGACCCGCGCCCTCACATGTATGCTCCCCATAAAGCGTTGTCGTACCCTCACCTGGACCCGAAACCGTCCCCGTCCCCTAACCCTAACCCTAGCCCGAAACCTAACCCTAACACTTCCCCGAAGCCTGACCCTCACCCGTCCCCTAATCCTAAATCGTATGCTGACACTGACCCGCGCCCTCACACGTACGCTCCCCCTAAAGCCTTGTCGTACCCTCACCTGGACCCTAAACCGTCCCCGTCCCCTAACCCTAACCCTAGCCCGAACCCTAACCCTAACACTTCCCCGAAGCCTGACCCTCACACGTCCCCTAATCCTAACCCGTACGCTGACACTAACCCGCGCCCTCACACGTACGCTCCCCCTAAAGCATTGTCGTACCCTCACCTGGACCCTAAACCGTCCCCGTCCCCTAACCCTAACCCTAGCCCGAACCCTAACCCTAACCCTTCCCCGAAGCCTGACCCTCACCCGTCCCCTAATCCTAACCCGTAAGCTGACACTGACCCTCGCCCTCACACGTACGCTCCCCCTAAAGCATTGTCGTACCCTCACCTGGACCCTAAACCGTCCCCGTCCCCTAACCCTAACTCTAGCCCGAACCCTAACCCTAACCCTTCCCCGAAGCCTGACCCTCACCCGTCCCCTAATCCTAACCCGTACGCTGACACTGACCCGCGCCCTCACACGTACGCTCCCCCTAAAGCGTTGTCGTACCCTCACTTGGACCCTAAACCGTCCCCGTCCCCTAACCCTAAACCTAGCCCGAACCCTAACCCTAACCCTTCCCCGAAGCCTGACCCTCACCCGTCCCCTAATCCTAACCCGTACGCTGACACTGACCCGCGCCCTCACACGTACGCTCCCCCTAAAGCGTTGTCGTACCCTCACCTGGACCCTAAACCGTCCCCGTCCCCTAACCCTAACCCTAGCCCGAACCCTAACCCTAAAACTTCCCCGAAGGCTGACCCTCACCCGTCCCCTAATCCTAACCCGTACGCTGACACTAACCAGCGCCCTCACACGTACGCTCCCCCTAAAGCTTTGACGTACCCCCACCTGGACCCTAAACCGTCCCCGTCCCCTAACCCTAACCCTAGCCCGAACCCTAACCCTAACCCTTCCCCGAAGCCTGACCCTCAACCGTCCCCTAATCCTAACCCGTACGCTGACACTAACCCGCGCCCTCAAACCTACGCTCCCCCTAAAGCGTTGTCGTACCCTCACCTGGACCCTAAACCGTCCCCGTCCCCTAACCCTAACCCGAGCCCGAACCCTAACACTAACCCTACCCCGAAGCCTGACCCTCACCCATCCCCTAATCCTAACCCGTACGCTGACACTGACCCGCGCCCTCACACGTACGCTCCCCCTAAAGCGCTGTCGTACCCTCACCTGGACCCTAAAACGTCCCCGTCCCCTAACCCTAACCCTAGCCCGAACCCTAACCCTAACACTTCCCCGAAGGCTGACCCTCACCCGTCCCATAATCCTAACCGGTACGCTGACACTTACCCGCGCCCTCACACGTACGCTCCCCCTAAAGCGTTGTCGTACCCTCACCTGGACCCTAAACCGTCCCCGTCCCCTAACCCTAACCCTAGCCCGAACCCTAACCCTAACCCTTCCCCGAAGCCTGACCCTCACCCGTCCCCTAATCCTAACCCGTACGCTGACAATGACCCGCGCCCTCACACGTACGCTACCCCTAAAGCGTTGTCGTACCCTCACCTGAACCCTAAACCGTCCCCGTCCCCTAACCCTAACCCTAGCCCGAACCCTAACCCTAACACTTTCCCGAAGCCTGACCCTCACCTGTCCCCTAATCCTAACCCGTACGCTGACACAGACCCGCACCCTCACACGTACGCTCCCCCTAAAGCGTTGTCGTACCCTCACCTAGACCCTAAACCGTCCCCGTCCCCTAAACCTAACCCTAGCCCGAACCCTAACCCTAACCCTTCCCCGAAGCCTGACCCTCACCCGTCCCCTAATCCTAACCCGTACGCTGACAGTGACCCGCGCCCTCACACGTACGTTCTCCCTAAAGCGCTGTCGTACCCTCACCTGGACCCTAAACCGTCCCCGTCCCCTAACCCTAACCCTAGCCCGAACCCTAACCCTAACCCTTCCCCGAAGCCTGACCCTCACCCGTCCCCTAATCCTAACCCGTACGCTGACACTGACCCACGCCCTCACACCTACGCTCCCCCTAAAGCGTTTTCGTACCCTCACCTGGACCCTAAACCGTCCCCATCCCCTAACCCTAACCCTAGCCCGAACCCTAACCCTAACCCTTCCCCGAAGCCTGACCCTCACCCGTCCCGTAATCCTAACCCGTACGCTGACACTGACCCGCGCCCTCACACGTACGCTCCCCCTAAAACGTTGTCATAACCTCACCTGGACCCTAAACCGTCCCCGTCCCCTAACCCTAACCCTAGCCCGAACCCTAACCCTAACCCTTCCCCGAAGCCTGACCCTCACCCGTCCCCTAATCCTAACCCGTACGCTGACACTTACCCGCGCCCTCACATGAACGCTCCCCCTAAAGCGTTGTCGTACCCTCAACTGGACCCTAAACCGTCCCCGTCCCCTAACCCTAACCCTAGCCCGAACCCTAACCCTAACCCTTCCCCGAAGCCTGACCCTCACCCGTCCCCTAATCCTAACCCGTACGCTGACACTGACCCGCGCCCTCACACGTACGCTCCCCCTAAAGCGTTGTCGTACCCTCACCTAGACCCTAAACCGTCCCCGTCCCCTAACCCTAACCCTAACCTGAACCCTAACCCTAACCCTTCCCCGAAGCCTGACCCTCACCCGTCCCCTAATCCTAACCCGTACGCTGACACTAACCCACGCCCTCAAACCTACGCTCCCCCTAAAGCGTTGTCGTACCCACACCTGGACCCTAAACCGTCCCCGTCCCCTAACCCTAACCCTAGCCCGAACCCTAACCCTAACCCTTCCCCGAAGCCTGACCCTCACCCGTCCCCTAATCCTAACCCGTACGCTGACACTGACCCGCGCCCTCACACGTACGCTCCCCCTAAAGCGTTGTCGTACCCTCACCTGGACCCAAAACCGTCCCCGTGCCCTAACCCTAACCCTAGCCCGAACCCTAACCCTAAACCTTCCCCGAAGCCTGACCCTCACCCGTCCCCTAATCCTAACCCGTACGCTGACACTGACCCACGCCCTCACACGTACGCTCCCCCTAAAGCGTTGTCGTACCCTCACCTGGACCCTAAACCGTCCCCGTCCCCTAACCCTAACCCTAGCCCGAACCCTAACACTAACCCTTCCCCGAAGCCTGACCCTCACCCGTCCCCTAATCCTAACCCGTACGCTGACACTAACCCGCGCCCTCAAACCTACGCTCCCCCTAAAGCGTTGTCGTACCCTCACCTGGACCCTAAACGGTCCCCGTCCCCTAACCCTAACCCTAGCCCGAACCCTAACCCTAACCCTACCCCGAAGCCTGACCCTCACCCGTCCCCTAATCCTAACCCATACGCTGACACTGACCCGCGCCCTCACACGTACGCTCCCCCTAAAGCGTTGTCGTACCCTCACCTGGACCCTAAACCGTCCCCGTCCCCTAACCGTAACCCTAGCCCGAAACCTAACCCTAACACTTCCCCGAAGGCTGACCCTCACCCGTCCCCTAATCCTAACCCGTACGCTGACACTAACCAGCGCCCTCACACGTACGCTCCCCCTAAAGCTTTGTCGTACCCTCACCTGGCCCCTAAACCGTCCCCGTCACCTAACCCTAACCCTAGCCCGAACCCTAACCCTAACCCTTCCCCGAAGCCTGACCCTCACCTGTCCCCTAACCCTAACCCGTACGCTGACACTAACCCGCGCCCTCACACGTACGCTCCCCCTAAAGCGTTGTCGTACCCTCACCTGGACCCTAAACCGTCCCCGTCACCTAACCCTAACCCTAGCCCGAACCCTAACCCTAACCCTTCCCCGAAGCCTGACCCTCACCCGTCCCCTAATCCTAACCCGTACGCTGAGACTAACCCGCGCCCTCACACGTACGCTCCCCCTAAAGCGTTGTCGTACCCTCACCTGGACCCTAAACCGTCCCCGTCCCCTAACCCTCACCCTAGCCCGAACCCTAACCCTAACCCTTCCCCGAAGCCTGACCCTCACCTGTCCCCTAATCCTAACCCGTACGCTGACACTAACCCGCGCCCTCACAAGTACGCTCCCCCTAAAGCGTTGTCGTACCCTCACCTGGACCCTAAACCGTCCCCGTCCCCTAACCCTAACCCTAGCCCGAACCCTAACCCTAACACTTCCCCGAAGCCTGACCCTCACCCGTCCCCTAATCCTAACCCGTACGCTGACACTAACCCACGCCCTCACACGTACGCTCCCCCTAAAGCGTTGTCGTACCCTCACCTGGACCCTAAACCGTCCCTGTCCCCTAACCCTAACCCTAGCCCGAACCCTAACCCTAACCCTTCCCCGAAGCCTGACCCTCACCCGTCCCCTAATCCTAACCCGTACGCTGACACTGACCCGCGCCCTCACACGTACGCTGCCCCTAAAGCGTTGTCGTACCCTCACCTGGACCCTAAATCGTCCCCGTCCCCTAACCCTAACCCTAGCCCGAACCCTAACCCTTCCCGAAGCCTGACCCTCACCCATCCCCTAATCCTAACCCGTACGCTGACACTGACCCGCGCCCTCACACGTACGCTCCCCCTAAAGCGTTGTCGTACCCTCACCTGGACCCTAAACCGTCCCCGTCCCCTAACCCTAACCCTAGCCCGAACCCTAACCCTAACCCTTCCCCGAAGCCTGACCCTCACCCGTCCCCTAATCCTAACCCGTACGCTGACACTGACCCGCGCCCTCACACGTACGCTCCCCCTAAAGCGTTGTCGTACCCTCACCTGGACCCTAAACCGTCCCCGTCCCCTAACCCTAACCCTAGCCCGAACCCTAACCCTAAACCTTCCCCGAAGCCTGACCCTCACCCGTCCCCTAATCCTAACCCGTACGCTAACACTGACCCGCGCCCTCACACGTACGCTCCCCCTAAAGCGTTTTCGTACCCTCACCTGGACCCTAAACCGTCCACGTCCCCTAACCCTAACCCTAGCCCGAACCCTAACCCTAACCCTTCCCCGAAGCCTGACCCTCACCCGTCCCCTAATCCTAACCCGTACGCTGACACTGACCCGCGCCCTCACACGTACGCTCCCCCTAAAGCGTTGTCGTACCCTCACCTGGACCCTAAACCGTCCCCGTCCCCTAACCCTAACCCTAGCCCGAACCCTAACCCTAACCCTTCCCCGAAGCCTGACCCTCACCCGTCCCCTAATCCTAACCCGTACGCTGACACTGACCAGCGCCCTCACACGTACGCTCCCCCTAAAGCGTTGTCGTACCCTCACCTGGACCCTAAACCGTCCCCGTCCCCTAACCCTAACCCTAGCCCGAACCCTAACACTAACCCTTCCCCGAAGCCTGACCCTCACCCGTCCCCTAATCCTAACCCGTACGCTGACACTAACCCGCGCCCTCAAACCTACGCTCCCCCTAAAGCGTTGTCGTATCCTCACCTGGACCCTAAACGGTCCCCGTCCCCTAACCCTAACCCTAGCCCGAACCCTAACCCTAACCCTACCCCGAAGCCTGACCCTCACCCGTCCCCTAATCCTAACCCATACGCTGACACTGACCCGCGCCCTCACACGTACGCTCCCCCTAAAGCGTTGTCGTACCCTCACCTGGACCCTAAACCGTCCCCGTCCCCTAACCCTAACCCTAGCCCGAACCCTAACCCTAACACTTCCCCGAAGGCTGACCCTCACCCGTCCCCTAATCCTAACCCGTACGCTGACACTAACCAGCGCCCTCACACGTACGCTCCCCCTAAAGCTTTGTCATACCCTCACCTGGACCCTAAACCGTCCCCGTCACCTAACCCTAACCGTAGCCCGAACCCTAACCCTAACCCTTCCCCGAAGCCTGACCCTCACCCGTCCCCTAACCCTAACCCGTACGCTGACACTAACCCGCGCCCTCACACGTACGCTCCCCCTAAAGCGTTATCGTACCCTCACCTGGACCCTAAACCGTCCCCGTCCCTTAACACTAACCCTAGCCCGAACCCTAACCCTAACCCTTCCCCGAAGCCTGACCCTCACCCGTCACCTAATCCTAACCCGTACGCTGACATTAACCCGCGCCCTCACACGTACGCTCCCCCTAAAGCGTTGTCGTACCCTCACCTGGACCCTAAACCGTCCCCGCCCCTAACCCTCACCCTAGCCCGAACCCTAACCCTAACCCTTCCCCGAAGCCTGACCCTCACCTGTCCCCTAATCCTAACCCGTACGCTGACACTAACCCGCGCCCTCACACGTACGCTCCCCCTAAAGCGTTGTCGTACCCTCACCTGGACCCTAAACCGTCCCCGTCCCCTAACCCTAACCCTAGTCCGAACCCTAACCCTAACCCTTCCCCGAAGCCTGACCCTCACCCGTCCCCTAATCGTAACCCGTATGCTGACACTAACCCGCGCCCTCACACGTACGCTCCCCCTAAAGCGTTGTCGTACCCTCACCTGGACCCTAAACCGTCCCCGTCCCCTAACCCTAACCCTAGCCCGAACCCTAACCCTAACCCTTCCCCGAAGCCTGACCCTCACCCGTCCCCTAATCCTAACCCGTACGCTGACACTGACCCGCGCCCTCACACGTACGCTCCCCCTAAAGCGTTGTCGTACCCTCACCTGGACCCTAAACCGTCCCCGTCCCCTAACCCTAACCCTAGCCCGCACCCTAACCCTAACCCTTCCCCGAAGCCTGACCCTCACCCGTCCCCTAATCCTAACCCGTACGCTGACACCGACCCGCGCCCTCACACGTACGCTCCCCCTAAAGCGTTGTCGTATCCTCACCTGGACCCTAAACCGTCCCCGTCCCCTAACCCTAACCCTAGCCCGAACCCTAACCCTAACCCTTCCCCGAAGCCTGACCCTCACCCGTCCCCTAATCCTAACCCGTACGCTGACACTAACCCGCGCCCTCACACGTACGCTCCCCCTAAAGCGTTGTCGTACCCTCACCTGGACCCTAAACCGTCCCCGTCTCCTAACCCTAACCCTAGCCTGAACCCTAACCCTAACCCTTCCCCGAAGCCTGACCCTCACCCGTCCCCTAATCCTAACCCGTACGCTGATACTGAACCGCGCCCTCACACGTACGCTCCCCCTAAAGCGTTGTCGTACCCTCACCTGGACCCTAAACCGTCCCCGTCCCCTAACCCTAACCCTAGCCCGAACCCTAACCCTAAACCTTCCCCGAAGCCTGACACTCACCCGTCCCCTAATCCTAAACTGTACGCTGACACTGACCGGCGCCCTCACACGTACGCTCCCCCTAAAGCGTTGTCGTACCCTCACCTGGACCCTAAACCGTCCCCGTCCCCTAACCCTAACCCTAGCCCGAACCCTAACCCTAACCCTTCCCCACAGCCTGACCCTCACCCGTCCCCTAATCCTAACCCGTACGCTGACAATGACCCGCGCCCTCACACGTACGCTCCCCCTAAAGCGTTGTCGTACCCTCACCTGAACCCTAAACCGTCCCCGTCCCCTAACCCTAACCCTAGCCCGAACCCTAACCCTAACACTTTCCCGAAGCCTGACCCTCACCCGTCCCCTAATCCTAACCCGTACGCAGACACAGACCCGCACCCTCACACGTACGCTCCCCCTAAAGCGTTGTCGTACCCTCACCTAGACCCTAAACCGTCCCCGTCCCCTAAACCTAACCCTAGCCCGAACCCTAACCCTAACCCTTCCCCGAAGCCTGACCCTCACCCGTCCCCTAATCCTAACCCGTACGCTGACAGTGACCCGCGCCCTCACACGTACGTTCTCCCTAAAGCGCTGTCGTACCCTCACCTGGACCCTACACCGTCCCTGTCCCCTAACCCTAACCCTAGCCCGAACCCTAACCCTAACCCTTCCCCGAAGCCTGACCCTCACCCGTCCCGTAATCCTAACCCGTACGCTGACACTGACCCACGCCCTCACACCTACGCTCCCCCTAAAGCGTTTTCGTACCCTCACCTGGACCCTAAACCGTCCCCATCCCCTAACCCTAACCCTAGCCCGAACCCTAACCCTAACCCTTCCCCGAAGCCTGATCCTCACCCGTCCCCTAATCCTAACCCGTACGCTGACACTAACCCGCGCCCTCAAACCTACGCTCCCCCTAAAGCGTTGTCGTACCCTCACCTGGACCCTAAACCGTCCCCGTCCCCTAACCCTAACCCTAGCCCGAACCCTAACCCTAACCCTTCCCCGAAGCCTGATCCTCACCCGTCCTCTAATCCTAACCCGTACGCTGACACTAACCCGCGCCCTCACACGTACGCTCCCCCTAAAGCGTTGTCGTACCCTCACCTGGAGCCTAAACCGTCCCCGTCCCCTAACCCTAACCCTAGCCCGAACCCTAACCCTAACCCTTTCCCAAAGCCTGACCCTCACCCGTCCCCTAATCCTAACCCGTACGCTGACACTAACCCGCGCCCTCACACGTACGCTCCCCCTAAAGCGTTGTCGTACCCTCACCTGGACCCTAAACCGTCCCCGTCCCCTATCCCTAACCCTAGCCCGAACCCTAACCCTAACCCTTCCCCGAAGCCTGACCCTCACCCGTCCCCTAATCCTAACCCGTACGCTGACACTGACCCGCGCCCTCACACGTACGCTCCCCCTAAAGCGTTGTCGTACCCTCACCTGGACCCTAAACCGTCCCCGTCCCCTAACCCTAACCCTAGCCCGAACCCTAACCCTAACCCTTCCCCGAAGCCTGACCCCCACCGGTCCCCTAATCCTAACCCGTACGCTGACACTAACCCGCGCCCTCACACGTGCGCTCCCCCAAAAGCGTTGTCGTACCCTCACCTGGACCCTAAACCGTCCCCGTCCCCTAACCCTAACCCTAGCCCGAACCCTAACCCTAACCCTTCCCCGAAGCCTGACCCTCACCCGTCCCGTAATCCTAACCCGTACGCTGACACTGACCCGCGCCCTCACACGTACGCTCCCCCTAAAACGTTGTCGTACCCTCACCTGGACCCTAAACCGTCCCCGTCCCCTAACCCTAACCCTAGCCCGAACCCTAACCCTAACCCTTCCCCGAAGCCTGACCCTCACCCGTCCCCTAATCCTAACCCGTACGCTGACACTTACCCGCGCCCTCACATGAACGCTCCCCCTAAAGCGTTGTCGTACCCTCACCTGGACCCTAAACCGTCCCCGTCCCCTAACCCTAACCCTAGCCCGAACCCTAACCCTAACCCTTCCCCGAAGCCTGACCCTCACCCGTCCCCTAATCCTAACCCGTACGCTGACACTGACCCGCGCCCTCACACGTACGCTCCCCCTAAAGCGTTGTCGTACCCTCACCTAGACCCTAAACCGTCCCCGTCCCCTAACCCTAACCCTAACCTGAACCCTAACCCTAACCCTTCCCCGAAGCCTGACCCTCACCCGTCCCCTAATCCTAACCCGTACGCTGACACTAACCCACGCCCTCAAACCTACGCTCCCCCTAAAGCGTTGTCGTACCCACACCTGGACCCTAAACCGTCCCCGTCCCCTAACCCTAACCCTAGCCCGAACCCTAACCCTAACCCTTCCCCGAAGCCTGACCCTCACCCGTCCCCTAATCCTAACCCGTACGCTGACACTGACCCACGCCCTCACACGTACGCTCCCCCTAAAGCGTTGTCGTACCCTCACCTGGACCCTAAACCGTCCCCGTCCCCTAACCCTAACCCTAGCCCGAACCCTAACCCTAACCCTTCCCCGAAGCCTGACCCTCACCCGTCCCCTAATCCTAACCCGTACGCTGACACTGACCCGCGCCCTCACACGTACGCTCCCCCTAAAGCGTTGTCGTACCCTCACCTGGACCCTAAACCGTCCCCGTCCCCTAACCCTAACCCTAGCCCGAACCCTAACCCTAACCCTTCCCCGAAGCCTGACCCTCACCCGTCCCCTAATCGTAACCCGTACGCTGACACTGACCCGCGCCCTCACACGTACGCTCCCCCTAAAGCGTTGTCGTACCCTCACCTGGACCCTAAACCGTCCCCGTCCCCTAACCCTAACCCTAGCCCGAACCCTAACCCTAACCCTTCCCCGAAGCCTGACCCTCACCCGTCCCCTAATCCTAACCCGTACGCTGACACTGACCCGCGCCCTCACACGTACGCTCCCCCTAAAGCGTTGTCGTACCCTCACCTGGACCCTAAACCGTCCCCGTCCCCTAACCCTAACCCTAGCCCGAACCCTAACACTAACACTTCCCCGAAGCCTGACCCTCACCCGTCCCCTAATCCTAACCCGTACGCTGACACTAACCCGCGCCCTCAAACCTACGCTCCCCCTAAAGCGTTGTCGTACCCTCACCTGGACCCTAAACCGTCCCCGTCCCCTAACCCTAACCCTAGACCGAACCCTAACCCTAACCCTACCCCGAAGCCTGACCCTCACCCGTCCCCTAATCCTAACCCGTACGCTGACACTGACCCGCGCCCTCACACGTACGCTCCCCCTAAAGCGTTGTCGTACCCTCACCTGGACCCTAAACCGTCCCCGTCCCCTAACACTAACCCTAGCCCGAACCCTAACCCTAACCCTTCCCCGAAGCCTGACCCCCACCGGTCCCCTAATCCTAACCCGTACGCTGACACTAACCCGCGCCCTCACACGTGCGCTCCCCCAAAAGCGTTGTCGTACCCTCACCTGGACCCTAAACCGTCCCCGTCCCCTAACCCTAACCCTAGCCCGAACCCTAACCCTAACCCTTCCCCGAAGCCTGACCCTCACCCGTCCCGTAATCCTAACCCGTACGCTGACACTGACCCGCGCCCTCACACGTACGCTCCCCCTAAAACGTTGTCGTACCCTCACCTGGACCCTAAACCGTCCCCGTCCCCTAACCCTAACCCTAGCCCGAACCCTAACCCTAACCCTTCCCCGAAGCCTGACCCTCACCCGTCCCCTAATCCTAACCTGTACGCTGACACTTACCCGCGCCCTCACATGAACGCTCCCCCTAAAGCGTTGTCGTACCCTCACCTGGACCCTAAACCGTCCCCGTCCCCTAACCCTAACCCTAGCCCGAACCCTAACCCTAACCCTTCCCCGAAGCCTGACCCTCACCCGTCCCCTAATCCTAACCCGTACGCTGACACTGACCCGCGCCCTCACACGTACGCTCCCCCTAAAGCGTTGTCGTACCCTCACCTAGACCCTAAACCGTCCCCGTCCCCTAACCCTAACCCTAACCTGAACCCTAACCCTAACCCTTCCCCGAAGCCTGACCCTCACCCGTCCCCTAATCCTAACCCGTACGCTGACACTAACCCACGCCCTCAAACCTACGCTCCCCCTAAAGCGTTGTCGTACCCACACCTGGACCCGAAACCGTCCCCGTCCCCTAACCCTAACCCTAGCCCGAACCCTAACCCTAACCCTTCCCCGAAGCCTGACCCTCACCCGTCCCCTAATCCTAACCCGTACGCTGACACTGACCCACGCCCTCACACGTACGCTCCCCCTAAAGCGTTGTCGTACCCTCACCTGGACCCTAAACCGTCCCCGTCCCCTAACCCTAACCCTAGCCCGAACCCTAACCCTAACCCTTCCCCGAAGCCTGACCCTCACCCGTCCCCTAATCCTAACCCGTACGCTGACACTGACCCGCGCCCTCACACGAACGCTCCCCCTAAAGCGTTGTCGTACCCTCACCTGGACCCTAAACCGTCCCCGTCCCCTAACCCTAACCCTAGCCCGAACCCTAACCCTAACCCTTCCCCGAAGCCTGACCCTCACCCGTCCCCTAATCGTAACCCGTACGCTGACACTGACCCGCGCCCTCACACGTACGCTCCCCCTAAAGCGTTGTCGTACCCTCACCTGGACCCTAAACCGTCCCCGTCCCCTAACCCTAACCCTAGCCCGAACCCTAACCCTAACCCTTCCCCGAAGCCTGACCCTCACCCGTCCCCTAATCCTAACCCGTACGCTGACACTGACCCGCGCCCTCACACGTACGCTCCCCCTAAAGCGTTGTCGTACCCTCACCTGGACCCTAAACCGTCCCCGTCCCCTAACCCTAACCCTAGCCCGAACCCTAACACTAACACTTCCCCGAAGCCTGACCCTCACCCGTCCCCTAATCCTAGCCCGTACGCTGACACTAACCCGCGCCCTCAAACCTACGCTCCCCCTAAAGCGTTGTCGTACCCTCACCTGGACCCTAAACCGTCCCCGTCCCCTAACCCTCACCCTAGCCCGAACCCTAACCCTAACCCTACCCCGAAGCCTGACCCTCACCCGTCCCCTAATCCTAACCCGTACGCTGACACTGACCCGCGCCCTCACACGTACGCTCCCCCTAAAGCGTTGTCGTACCCTCACCTGGACCCTAAACCGTCCCCGTCCCCTAACCCTAACCCTAGCCCGAACCCTAACCCTAACACTTCCCCGAAGGCTGACCCTCACCCGTCCCCTAATCCTAACCCGTACGCTGACACTAACCAGCGCCCTCACACGTACGCTCCCCCTAAAGCTTTGTCGTACCCTCACCTGGACCCTAAACCGTCCCCGTCCCCTAACCCTAACCCTAGCCCGAACCCTAACCCTAACCCTTCCCCGAAGCCTGACCCTCACCCGTCCCCTAACCCTAACCCGTACGCTGACACTAACCCGCGCCCTCACACGTACGCTCCCCCTAAAGCGTTGTCGTACCCTCACCTGGACCCTAAACCGTCCCCGTCCCTTAACCCTAACCCTAGCCCGAACCCTAACCCTAACCCTTCCCCGAAGCCTGACCCTCACCCGTCCCCTAATCCTAACCCGTACGCTGACACTAACCCGCGCCCTCACACGTACGCTCCCCCTAAAGCGTTGTCGTACCCTCACCTGGACCCTAAACCGTCCCCGTCCCCTAACCCTCACCCTAGCCCGAACCCTAACCCTAACCCTTCCCCGAAGCCTGACCCTCACCAGTCCCCTAATCCTAACCCGTACGCTGACACTGACCCGCGCCCTCACACGTACGCTCCCCCTAAAGCGTTGTCGTACCCTCACCTGGACCCTAAACCGTCCCCGTCCCCTAACCATAACACTTCCCCGAAGCCTGACCCTCACCCGTCCCCTAATCCTAACCCATACGCTGACACTGACTCGCGCCCTCACACGTACGCTCCCCCTAAAGCGTTGTCGTACCCTCACCTGGACCCTAAACCGTCCCCGTCCCCTAACCCTAACCCTAGCCCGAACCCTAAACCTAACCCTTCCCCGAAGCCTGACCCTCACCCGTCCCCTAATCCTAACCCGTACGCTGACACTGACCCGCGCCCTCACACGTATGCTCCCCCTAAAGCGTTGTCGTACCCTCACCTGGACCCTAAACCGTCCCCGTCCCCTAACCCTAACCCTAGCCCGAAACCTAACCCTAACACTTCCCCGAAGCCTGACCCTCACCCGTCCCCTAATCCTAAACCGTATGCTGACACTGACCCGCGCCCTCACACGTACGCTCCCCCTAAAGCCTTGTCGTACCCTCACCTGGACCCTAAACCGTCCCCGTCCCCTAACCCTAACCCTAGCCCGAACCCTAACCCTAACACTTCCCCGAAGCCTGACCCTCACCCGTCCCCTAATCCTAACCCGTACGCTGACACTAACCCGCGCCCTCACACGTACGCTCCCCCTAAAGCATTGTCGTACCCTCACCTGGACCCTAAACCGTCCCCGTCCCCTAACCCTAACCCTAGCCCGAACCCTAACCCTAACCCTTCCCCGAAGCCTGACCCTCACCCGTTCTCTAATCCTAACCCGTAAGCTGACACTGACCCTCGCCCTCACACGTACGCTCCCCCTAAAGCATTGTCGTACCCTCACCTGGACCCTAAACCGTCCCCGTCCCCTAACCCTAACTCTAGCCCGAACCCTAACCCTAACCCTTCCCCGAAGCCAGACCCTCACCCGTCCCCTAATCCTAACCCGTACGCTGACACTGAGCCGCGCCCTCACACGTACGCTCCCCCTAAAGCGTTGTCGTACCCTCACTTGGACCCTAAACCGTCCCCGTCCCCTAACCCTAAACCTAGCCCGAACCCTAACCCTAACCCT
The DNA here is from genome assembly GCF_964374135.1 of Grampus griseus. Classification (NCBI taxonomy): domain Eukaryota; kingdom Metazoa; phylum Chordata; class Mammalia; order Artiodactyla; family Delphinidae; genus Grampus; species Grampus griseus. The sequence goes on along the minus strand of NW_028132974.1, from coordinate 31,236 downwards.
TCCCCGAAGCCTGACCCTCACCCGTCCCCTAATCCTAACCCGTACGCTGACACTGACCCGCGCCCTCACACGTACGCTCCCCCTAAAGCGTTGTCGTACCCTCACCTGGACCCTAAACCGTCCCCGTCCCCTAACCCTAACCCTAGCCCGAACCCTAACACTAACCCTTCCCCGAAGGCTGACCCTCACCCGTCCCCTAATCCTAACCCGTACGCTGACACTAACCAGCGCCCTCACACGTACGCTCCCCCTAAAGCGTTGTCGTACCCTCACCTGGACCCTAAACCGTCCCCGTCCCCTAACCCTAACCCTAGCCCGAACCCTAACCCTAACCCTTCCCCGAAGCCTGACCCTCACCCGTCCCCTAAACCTAACCCGTATGCTGACACTAACCCGCGCCCTCACACGTACGCTCCCCCTAAAGCGTTGTCGTACCCTCACCTGGACCCTAAACCGTCCCCGTCCCCTAACCCTAACCCTAGCCCGAACCCTAACCCTAACCCTTCCCCGAAGCCTGACCCTCACCCGTCCCCTAATCCTAACCCGTACGCTGACACTGACCCACGCCCTCACACGTACGCTCCCCCTAAAGCGTTGTCGTACCCTCACCTGGACCCTAAACCGTCCCTGTCCCCTAACCCTAACCCTAGCCCGAACCCTAACCCTAACCCTTCCCCGAAGCCTGATCCTCACCCGTCCCCTAATCCTAACCCGTACGCTGACACTGACCCGCGCCCTCACACGTACGCTCCCCCTAAAGCGTTGTCGTACCCTCACCTGGACCCTAAACCGTCCCCGTCCCCTAACCCTAACCCTAGCCCGAACCCTAACCCTAACCCTTCCCCGAAGCCTGACCATCACCCGTCCCCTAATCCTAACCCGTACGCTGACACTAACCCGCGCCCTCAAACCTACGCTCCCCCTAAAGCGTTGTCGTACCCTCACCTGGACCCTAAACCGTCCCCGTCCCCTAACCCTAACCCGAGCCCGAACCCTAACACTAACCCTACCCCGAAGCCTGACCCTCACCCATCCCCTAATCCTAACCCGTACGCTGACACTGACCCGCGCCCTCACACGTACGCTCCCCCTAAAGCGCTGTCGTACACTCACCTGGACCCTAAAACGTCCCCGTCCCCTAACCCTAACCCTAGCCCGAACCCTAACCCTAACACTTCCCCGAAGGCTGACCCTCACCCGTCCCATAATCCTAACCGGTACGCTGACACTAACCCGCGCCCTCACACGTACGCTCCCCCTAAAGCGTTGTCGTACCCTCACCTGGACCCTAAACCGTCCCCGTCCCCTAACCCTAACCCTAGCCCGAACCCTAACCCTAACCCTTCCCCGAAGCCTGACCCTCACCCGTCCCCTAATCCTAACCCGTACGCTGACAATGACCCGCGCCCTCACACATACGCTACCCCTAAAGCGTTGTCGTACCCTCACCTGAACCCTAAACCGTCCCCGTCCCCTAACCCTAACCCTAGCCCGAACCCTAACCCTAACACTTTCCCGAAGCCTGACCCTCACCTGTCCCCTAATCCTAACCCGTACGCTGACACAGACCCGCACCCTCACACGTACGCTCCCCCTAAAGCGTTGTCGTACCCTCACCTAGACCCTAAACCGTCCCCGTCCCCTAAACCTAACCCTAGCCCGAACCCTAACCCTAACCCTTCCCCGAAGCCTGACCCTCACCCGTCCCCTAATCCTAACCCGTACGCTGACAGTGACCCGCGCCCTCACACGTACGTTCTCCCTAAAGCGCTGTCGTACCCTCACCTGGACCCTAAACCGTCCCCGTCCCCTAACCCTAACCCTAGCCCGAACCCTAACCCTAACCCTTCCCCGAAGCCTGACCCTCACCCGTCCCCTAATCCTAACCCGTACGCTGACACTGACCCAAGCCCTCACACCTACGCTCCCCCTAAAGCGTTTTCGTACCCTCACCTGGACCCTAAACCGTCCCCATCCCCTAACCCTAACCCTAGCCCGAACCCTAACCCTAACCCTTCCCCGAAGCCTGATCCTCACCCGTCCCCTAATCCTAACCCGTACGCTGACACTAACCCGCGCCCTCAAACCTACGCTCCCCCTAAAGCGTTGTCGTACCCTCACCTGGACCTTAAACCGTCCCCGTCCCCTAACCCTAACCCTAGCCCGAACCCTAACCCTAACCCTTCCCCGAAGCCTGATCCTCACCCGTCCTCTAATCCTAACCCGTACGCTGACACTAACCCGCGCCCTCCCACGTACGCTCCCCCTAAAGCGTTGTCGTACCCTCACCTGGAGCCTAAACCGTCCCCGTCCCCTAACCCTAACCCTAGCCCGAACCCTAACCCTAACCCTTTCCCAAAGCCTGACCCTCACCCGTCCCCTAATCCTAACCCGTACGCTGACACTGACCCGCGCCCTCACACGTACGCTCCCCCTAAAGCGTTGTCGTACCCTCACCTGGACCCTAAACCGTCCCCGTCCCCTAACCCTAACCCTAGCCCGAACCCTAACCCTAACCCTTCCCCGAAGCCTGACCCTCACCCGTCCCCTAATCGTAACCCGTACGCTGACACTGACCCGCGCCCTCACACGTACGCTCCCCCTAAAGCGTTGTCGTACCCTCACCTGGACCCTAAAGCGTCCCCGTCCCCTAACCCTAACCCTAGCCCGAACCCTAACCCTAACCCTTCCCCGAAGCCTGACCCTCACCCGTCCCCTAATCCTAACCCGTACGCTGACACTGACCCGCGCCCTCACACGTACGCTCCCCCTAAAGCGTTGTCGTACCCTCACCTGGACCCTAAACCGTCCCCGTCCCCTAACCCTAACCCTAGCCCGAACCCTAACACTAACACTTCCCCGAAGCCTGACCCTCACCCGTCCCCTAATCCTAACCCGTACGCTGACACTAACCCGCGCCCTCAAACCTACGCTCCCCCTAAAGCGTTGTCGTACCCTCACCTGGACCCTAAACCGTCCCCGTCCCCTAACCCTAACCCTAGCCCGAACCCTAACCCTAACCCTACCCCGAAGCCTGACCCTCACCCGTCCCCTAATCCTAACCCGTACGCTGACACTGACCCGCGCCCTCACACGTACGCTCCCCCTAAAGCGTTGTCGTACCCTCACCTGGACCCTAAACCGTCCCCGTCCCCTAACCCTAACCCTAGCCCGAACCCTAACCCTAACACTTCCCCGAAGGCTGACCCTCACCCGTCCCCTAATCCTAACCCGTACGCTGACACTAACCAGCGCCCTCACACGTACGCTCCCCCTAAAGCTTTGTCGTACCCTCACCTGGACCCTAAACCGTCCCCGTCCCCTAACCCTAACCCTAGCCCGAACCCTAACCCTAACCCTTCCCCGAAGCCTGACCCTCACCCGTCCCCTAACCCTAACCCGTACGCTGACACTAACCCGCGCCCTCACACGTACGCTCCCCCTAAAGCGTTGTCGTACCCTCACCTGGACCCTAAACCGTCCCCGTCCCTTAACCCTAACCCTAGCCCGAACCCTAACCCTAACCCTTCCCCGAAGCCTGACCCTCACCCGTCCCCTAATCCTAACCCGTACGCTGACACTAACCCGCGCCCTCATACGTACGCTCCCCCTAAAGCGTTGTCGTACCCTCACCTGGACCCTAAACCGTCCCCGTCCCCTAACCCTCACCCTAGCCCGAACCCTAACCCTAACCCTTCCCCGAAGCCTGACCCTCACCTGTCCCCTAATCCTAACCCGTACGCTGACACTGACCCGCGCCCTCACACGTACGCTCCGCCTAAAGCGTTGTCGTACCCTCACCTGGACCCTATACCGTCCCCGTCCCCTAACCCTAACCCTAGCCCGAACCCTAACCCTAACCCTTCCCCGAAGCCTGACCCTCAACCGTCCCCTAATCCTAACCCGTACACTGACACTGACCCTCGCCCTCACACGTACGCTCCCCCTAAAGCATTGTCGTACCCTCACCTGGACCCTAAACCGTTCCCGTCCCCTAACCCTAACCCTAGATGAACCCTAACCCTTACCCTTCCCCGAAGCCTGACCCTCACCAGTCCCCTAATCCTAACCCGTACGCTGACACTGACCCGCGCCCTCACACGTACGCTCCCCCTAAAGCGTTGTCGTACCCTCACCTGGACCCTAAACCGTCCCCGTCCCCTAACCATAACACTTCCCCGAAGCCTGACCCTCACCCGTCCCCTAATCCTAACCCGTACGCTGACACTGACTCGCGCCCTCACACGTACGCTCCCCCTAAAGCGTTGTCGTACCCTCACCTGGACCCTAAACCGTCCCCGTCCCCTAACCCTAACCCTAGCCCGAACCCTAAACCTAACCCTTCCCCGAAGCCTGACCCTCACCCGTCCCCTAATCCTAACCCGTACGCTGACACTGACCCGCGCCCTCACACGTATGCTCCCCCTAAAGCGTTGTCGTACCCTCACCTGGACCCTAAACCGTCCCCGTCCCCTAACCCTAACCCTAGCCCGAAACCTAACCCTAACACTTCCCCGAAGCCTGACCCTCACCCGTCCCCTAATCCTAAACCGTATGCTGACACTGACCCGCGCCCTCACACGTACGCTCCCCCTAAAGCCTTGTCGTACCCTCACCTGGACCCTAAACCGTCCCCGTCCCCTAACCCTAACCCTAGCCCGAACCCTAACCCTAACACTTCCCCGAAGCCTGACCCTCACCCGTCCCCTAATCCTAACCCGTACGCTGACACTAACCCGCGCCCTCACACGTACGCTCCCCCTAAAGCATTGTCGTACCCTCACCTGGACCCTAAACCGTCCCCGTCCCCTAACCCTAACCCTAGCCCGAACCCTAACCCTAACCCTTCCCCGAAGCCTGACCCTCACCCGTCCCCTAATCCTAACCCGTAAGCTGACACTGACCCTCGCCCTCACACGTACGCTCCCCCTAAAGCATTGTCGTACCCTCACCTGGACCCTAAACCGTCCCCGTCCCCTAACCCTAACTCTAGCCCGAACCCTAACCCTAACCCTTCCCCGAAGCCAGACCCTCACCCGTCCCCTAATCCTAACCCGTACGCTGACACTGACCCGCGCCCTCACACGTACGCTCCCCCTAAAGCGTTGTCGTACCCTCACTTGGACCCTAAACCGTCCCCGTCCCCTAACCCTAAACCTAGCCCGAACCCTAACCCTAACCCTTCCCCGAAGCCTGACCCTCACCCGTCCCCTAATCCTAACCCGTACGCTGACACTGACCCGCGCCCTCACACGTACGCTCCCCCTAAAGCGTTGTCGTACCCTCACCTGGACCCTAAACCGTCCCCGTCCCCTAACCCTAACCCTAGCCCGAACCCTAACACTAACCCTTCCCCGAAGGCTGACCCTCACCCGTCCCCTAATCCTAACCCGTACGCTGACACTAACCAGCGCCCTCACACGTACGCTCCCCCTAAAGCTTTGTCGTACCCTCACCTGGACCCTAAACCGTCCCCGTCCCCTAACCCTAACCCTAGCCCGAACCCTAACCCTAACCCTTCCCCGAAGCCTGACCCTCACCCGTCCCCTAACCCTTACCCGTACGCTGACACTAACCCGCGCCCTCACACGTACGCTCCCCCTAAAGCGTTGTCGTACCCTCACCTGGACCCTAAACCGTCCCCGTCCCTTAACCCTAACCCTAGCCCGAACCCTAACCCTAACCCTTCCCCGAAGCCTGACCCTCACCCGTCCCCTAATCCTAACCCGTACGCTGACACTAACCCGCGCCCTCACACGTACGCTCCCCCTAAAGCGTTGTCGTACCCTCACCTGGACCCTAAACCGTCCCCGTCCCCTAACCCTCACCCTAGCCCGAACCCTAACCCTAACCCTTCCCCGAAGCCTGACCCTCACCTGTCCCCTAATCCTAACCCGTACGCTGACACTGACCCGCGCCCTCACACGTACGCTCCGCCTAAAGCGTTGTCGTACCCTCACCTGGACCCTAAACAGTCCCCGTCCCCTAACCCTAACCCTAGCCCGAACCCTAACCCTAACCCTTCCCCGAAGCCTGACCCTCAACCGTCCCCTAATCCTAACCCGTACACTGACACTGACCCTCGCCCTCACACGTACGCTCCCCCTAAAGCATTGTCGTACCCTCACCTGGACCCTAAACCGTTCCCGTCCCCTAACCCTAACCCTAGATGAACCCTAACCCTTACCCTTCCCCGAAGCCTGACCCTCACCAGTCCCCTAATCCTAACCCGTACGCTGACACTGACCCGCGCCCTCACACGTACGCTCCCCCTAAAGCGTTGTCGTACCCTCACCTGGACCCTAAACCGTCCCCGTCCCCTAACCATAACACTTCCCCGAAGCCTGACCCTCACCCGTCCCCTAATCCTAACCCGTACGCTGACACTGACTCGCGCCCTCACACGTACGCTCCCCCTAAAGCGTTGTCGTACCCTCACCTGGACCCTAAACCGTCCCCGTCCCCTAACCCTAACCCTAGCCCGAACCCTAAACCTAACCCTTCCCCGAAGCCTGACCCTCACCCGTCCCCTAATCCTAACCCGTACGCTGACACTGACCCGCGCCCTCACACGTATGCTCCCCCTAAAGCGTTGTCGTACCCTCACCTGGACCCTAAACCGTCCCCGTCCCCTAACCCTAACCCTAGCCCGAAACCTAACCCTAACACTTCCCCGAAGCCTGACCCTCACCCGTCCCCTAATCCTAAACCGTATGCTGACACTGACCCGCGCCCTCACACGTACGCTCCCCCTAAAGCCTTGTCGTACCCTCACCTGGACCCTAAACCGTCCCCGTCCCCTAACCCTAACCCTAGCCCGAACCCTAACCCTAACACTTCCCCGAAGCCTGACCCTCACCCGTCCCCTAATCCTAACCCGTAAGCTGACACTGACCCTCGCCCTCACACGTACGCTCCCCCTAAAGCATTGTCGTACCCTCACCTGGACCCTAAACCGTCCCCGTCCCCTAACCCTAACTCTAGCCCGAACCCTAACCCTAACCCTTCCCCGAAGCCAGACCCTCACCCGTCCCCTAATCCTAACCCGTACGCTGACACTGACCCGCGCCCTCACACGTACGCTCCCCCTAAAGCGTTGTCGTACCCTCACTTGGACCCTAAACCGTCCCCGTCCCCTAACCCTAAACCTAGCCCGAACCCTAACCCTAACCCTTCCCCGAAGCCTGACCCTCACCCGTCCCCTAATCCTAACCCGTACGCTGACACTGACCCGCGCCCTCACACGTACGCTCCCCCTAAAGCGTTGTCGTACCCTCACCTGGACCCTAAACCGTCCCCGTCCCCTAACCCTAACCCTACCCCGAACCCTAACACTAACCCTTCCCCGAAGGCTGACCCTCACCCGTCCCCTAATCCTAACCCGTACGCTGACACTAACCAGCGCCCTCACACGTACGCTCCCCCTAAAGCGTTGTCGTACCCTCACCTGGACCCTAAACCGTCCCCGTCCCCTAAACCTAACCCTAGCCCGAACCCTAACCCTAACCCTTCCACGAAGCCTGACCCTCACCCGTCCCCTAATCCTAACCCGTATGCTGACACTAACCCGCGCCCTCACACGTACGCTCCCCCTAAAGCGTTGTCGTACCCTCACCTGGACCCTAAACCGTCCCCGTCCCCTAACCCTAACCCTAGCCCGAACCCTAACCCTAACCCTTCCCCGAAGCCTGACCCTCACCCGTCCCCTAATCCTAACCCGTACGCTGACACTGACCCACGCCCTCACACGTACGCTCCCCCTAAAGCGTTGTCGTACCCTCACCTGGACCCTAAACCGTCCCTGTCCCCTAACCCTAACCCTAGCCCGAACCCTAACCCTAACCCTTCCCCGAAGCCTGACCCTCACCCGTCCCCTAATCCTAACCCGTACGCTGACACTGACCCACGCCCTCACACGTACGCTCCCCCTAAAGCGTTGTCGTACCCTCACCTGGACCCTAAACCGTCCCCGTCCCCTAACCCTAACCCTAGCCCGAACCCTAACCCTAACCCTTCCCCGAAGCCTGACCCTCAGCCGTCCCCTAATCCTACCCGTACGCTGACACTAACCCGCGCCCTCAAACCTACGCTCCCCCTAAAGCGTTGTCGTACCCTCACCTGGACCCTAAACCGTCCCCGTCCCCTAACCCTAACCCGAGCCCGAACCCTAACACTAACCCTACCCCGAAGCCTGACCCTCACCCATCCCCTAATCCTAACCCGTACGCTGACACTGACCCGCGCCCTCACACGTACGCTCCCCCTAAAGCGCTGTCGTACCCTCACCTGGACCCTAAAACGTCCCCGTCCCCTAACCCTAACCCTAGCCCGAACCCTAACCCTAACACTTCCCCGAAGGCTGACCCTCACCCGTCCCATAATCCTAACCGGTACGCTGACACTAACCCGCGCCCTCACACGTACGCTCCCCCTAAAGCGTTGTCGTACCCTCACCTGGACCCTAAACCGTCCCCGTCCCCTAACCCTAACCCTAGCCCGAACCCTAACCCTAACCCTTCCCCGAAGCCTGACCCTCACCCGTCCCCTAATCCTAACCCGTACGCTGACAATGACCCGCGCCCTCACACATACGCTACCCCTAAAGCGTTGTCGTACCCTCACCTGAACCCTAAACCGTCCCCGTCCCCTAACCCTAACCCTAGCCCGAACCCTAACCCTAACACTTTCCCGAAGCCTGACCCTCACCTGTCCCCTAATCCTAACCCGTACGCTGACACAGACCCGCACCCTCACACGTACGCTCCCCCTAAAGCGTTGTCGTACCCTCACCTAGACCCTAAACCGTCCCCGTCCCCTAAACCTAACCCTAGCCCGAACCCTAACCCTAACCCTTCCCCGAAGCCTGACCCTCACCCGTCCCCTAATCCTAACCCGTACGCTGACAGTGACCCGCGCCCTCACACGTACGTTCTCCCTAAAGCGCTGTCGTACCCTCACCTGGACCCTAAACCGTCCCCGTCCCCTAACCCTAACCCTAGCCCGAACCCTAACCCTAACCCTTCCCCGAAGCCTGACCCTCACCCGTCCCCTAATCCTAACCCGTACGCTGACACTGACCCACGCCCTCACACCTACGCTCCCCCTAAAGCGTTTTCGTACCCTCACCTGGACCCTAAACCGTCCCCATCCCCTAACCCTAACCCTAGCCCGAACCCTAACCCTAACCCTTCCCCGAAGCCTGATCCTCACCCGTCCCCTAATTCTAACCCGTACGCTGACACTAACCCGCGCCCTCAAACCTACGCTCCCCCTAAAGCGTTGTCGTACCCTCACCTGGACCTTAAACCGTCCCCGTCCCCTAACCCTAACCCTAGCCCGAACCCTAACCCTAACCCTTCCCCGAAGCCTGATCCTCACCCGTCCTCTAATCCTAACCCGTACGCTGACACTAACCCGCGCCCTCCCACGTACGCTCCCCCTAAAGCGTTGTCGTACCCTCACCTGGAGCCTAAACCGTCCCCGTCCCCTAACCCTAACCCTAGCCCGAACCCTAACCCTAACCCTTTCCCAAAGCCTGACCCTCACCCGTCCCCTAATCCTAACCCGTACGCTGACACTAACCCGCGCCCTCACACGTACGCTCCCCCTAAAGCGTTGTCGTACCCTCACCTGGACCCTAAACCGTCCCCGTCCCCTAACCCTAACCCTAGCCCGAACCCTAACCCTAACCCTTCCCCGAAGCCTGACCCTCACCCGTCCCCTAATCCTAACCCGTACGCTGACACTAACCCGCGCCCTCACACGTACGCTCCCCCTAAAGCGTTGTCGTACCCTCACCTGGACCCTAAACCGTCCCCGTCCCCTAACCCTAACCCTAGCCCGAACCCTAACCCTAACCCTTCCCCGAAGCCTGACCCCCACCGGTCCCCTAATCCTAACCCGTACGCTGACAATAACCCGCGCCCTCACACGTGCGCTCCCCCAAAAGCGTTGTCGTACCCTCACCTGGACCCTAAACCGTCCCCGTCCCCTAACCCTAACCCTAGCCCGAACCCTAACCCTAACCCTTCCCCGAAGCCTGACCCTCACCCGTCCCCTAATCCTAACCCGTACGCTGACACTTAACCGCGCCCTCACATGAACGCTCCCCCTAAAGCGTTGTCGTACCCTCACCTGGACCCTAAACCGTCCCCGTCCCCTAACCCTAACCCTAGCCCGAACCCTAACCCTAACCCTTCCCCGAAGCCTGACCCTCACCCGTCCCCTAATCCTAACCCGTACGCTGACACTGACCCGCGCCCTCACACGTACACTCCCCATAAAGCGTTGTCGTACCCTCACCTAGACCCTAAACCGTCCCCGTCCCCTAACCCTAACCCTAACCTGAACCCTAACCCTAACCCTTCCCCGAAGCCTGACCCTCACCCGTCCCCTAATCCTAACCCGTACGCTGACACTAACCCACGCCCTCAAACCTACGCTCCCCCTAAAGCGTTGTCGTACCCACACCTGGACCCTAAACCGTCCCCGTCCCCTAACCCTAACCCTAGCCCGAACCCTAACCCTAACCCTTCCCCGAAGCCTGACCCTCACCCGTCCCCTAATCCTAACCCGTACGCTGACACTGACCCGCGCCCTCACACGTACGCTCCCCCTAAAGCGTTGTCGTACCCTCACCTGGACCCTAAACCGTCCCCGTGCCCTAACCCTAACCCTAGCCCGAACCCTAACCCTAACCCTTCCCCGAAGCCTGACCCTCACCCGTCCCCTAATCCTAACCCGTACGCTGACACTGACCCGCGCCCTCACACGTACGCTCCCCCTAAAGCGTTGTCGTACCCTCACCTGGACCCTAAACCGTCCCCGTCCCCTAACCCTAACCCTAGCCCGAACCCTAACACTAACCCTTCCCCGAAGCCTGACCCTCACCCGTCCCCTAATCCTAACCCGTACGCTGACACTAACCCGCGCCCTCAAACCTACGCTCCCCCTAAAGCGTTGTCGTACCCTCACCTGGACCCTAAACGGTCCCCGTCCCCTAACCCTAACCCTAGCCCGAACCCTAACCCTAACCCTACCCCGAAGCCTGACACTCACCCGTCCCCTAATCCTAACCCATACGCTGACACTGACCCGCGCCCTCACACGTACGCTCCCCCTAAAGCGTTGTCGTACCCTCACCTGGACCCTAAACCGTCCCCGTCCCCTAACCCTAACCCTAGCCCGAACCCTAACCCTAACACTTCCCCGAAGGCTGACCCTCACCCGTCCCCTAATCCTAACCCGTACGCTGACACTAACCAGCGCCCTCACACGTACGCTCCCCCTAAAGCTTTGTCGTACCCTCACCTGGCCCCTAAACCGTCCCCGTCACCTAACCCTAACCCTAGCCCGAACCCTAACCCTAACCCTTCCCCGAAGCCTGACCCTCACCCGTCCCCTAACCCTAACCCGTACGCTGACACTAACCCGCGCCCTCACACGTACGCTCCCCCTAAAGCGTTGTCGTACCCTCACCTGGACCCTAAACCGTCCCCGTCCCTTAACCCTAACCCTAGCCCGAACCCTAACCCTAACCCTTCCTCGAAGCCTGACCCTCACCCGTCCCCTAATCCTAACCCGTACGCTGACACTAACCCGCGCCCTCACACGTACGCTCCCCCTAAAGCGTTGTCGTACCCTCACCTGGACCCTAAACCGTCCCCGTCCCCTAACCCTCACCCTAGCCCGAACCCTAACCCTAACCCTTCCCCGAAGCCTGACCCTCACCTGTCCCCTAATCCTAACCCGTACGCTGACACTAACCCGCGCCCTCACAAGTACGCTCCCCCTAAAGCGTTGTCGTACCCTCACCTGGACCCTAAACCGTCCCCGTCCCCTAACCCTAACCTTAGCCCGAACCCTAACCCTAACCCTTCCCCGAAGCCTGACCCTCACCCGTCCCCTAATCCTAACCCGTACGCTGACACTAACCCACGCCCTCACACGTACGCTCCCCCTAAAGCGTTGTCGTACCCTCACCTGGACCCTAAACCGTCCCTGTCCCCTAACCCTAACCCTAGCCCGAACCCTAACCCTAACCCTTCCCCGAAGCCTGACCCTCACCCGTCCCCTAATCCTAACCCGTACGCTGACACTGACCCGCGCCCTCACACGTACGCTGCCCCTAAAGCGTTGTCGTACCCTCACCTGGACCCTAAACCGTCCCCGTCCCCTAACCCTAACCCTAGCCCGAACCCTAACCCTTCCCGAAGCCTGACCCTCACCCATCCCCTAATCCTAACCCGTACGCTGACACTGACCCGCGCCCTCACACGTACGCTCCCCCTAAAGCGTTGTCGTACCCTCACCTGGACCCTAAACCGTCCCCGTCCCCTAACCCTAACCCTAGCCCGAACCCTAACCCTAACACTTCCCCGAAGCCTGACCCTCACCCGTCCCCTAATCCTAACCCGTACGCTGACACTGACCCGCGCCCTCACACGTACGCTCCCCCTAAAGCGTTGTCGTACCCTCACCTGGACCCTAAACCGTCCCCGTCCCCTAACCCTAACCTTAGCCCGAACCCTAACCCTAACCCTTCCCCGAAGCCTGACCCTCACCCGTCCCCTAATCCTAACCCGTACGCTGACACTGACCCGCGCCCTCACACGTACGCTCCCCCTAAAGCGTTGTCGTACCCTCACCTGGACCCTAAACCGTCCTCGTCCCCTAACCCTAACCCTAGCCCGAAACCTAACCCTAACCCTTCCCCGAAGCCTGACCCTCACCCGTCCCCTAATCCTAACCCGTACGCTGACACTGACCCGCGCCCTCACACGTACGCTGCCCCTAAAGCGTTGTCGTACCCTCACCTGGACCCTAAACCGTCCCCGTACCCTAACCCTAACCCTAGCCCGAACCCTAACCCTAACCCTTCCCCGAAGCCTGACCCTCACCCGTCCCCTAATCCTAACCCGTACGCTGACACTGACCCTCGCCCTCACACGTACGCTCCCCCTAAAGCATTGTCGTACCCTCACCTGGACCCTTAACCGTTCCCGTCCCCTAACCCTAACCCTAGATGAACCCTAACCCTTACCCTTCCCCGAAGCCTGACCCTCACCAGTCCCCTAATCCTAACCCGTACGCTGACCCTGACCCGCGCCCTCACACGTACGCTCCCCCTAAAGCGTTGTCGTACCCTCACCTGGACCCTAAACCGTCCCCGTCCCCTAACCATAACACTTCCCCGAAGCCTGACCCTCACCCGTCCCCTAATCCTAACCCGTACGCTGACACTGACCCGCGCCCTCACACGTACGCTCCCCCTAAAGCGTTTTCGTACCCTCACCTGGACCCTAAACCGTCCCCGTCCCCTAACCCTAACCCTAGCCCGAACCCTAACCCTAACCCTTCCCCGAAGCCTGACCCTCACCCGTCCCCTAATCCTAACCCGTACGCTGACACTGACCCGCGCCCTCACACGTACGCTCCCCCTAAAGCGTTGTCGTACCCTCACCTGGACCCTAAACCGTCCCCGTCCCCTAACCCTAACCCTAGCCCGAAACCTAACCCTAACCCTTCCCCGAAGCCTGACCCTCACCCGTCCCCTAATCCTAAACCGTATGCTGACACTGACCCGCGCCCTCACACGTATGCTCCCCCTAAAGCGTTGTCGTACCCTCACCTGGACCCTAAACCGTCCCCGTCCCCTAACCCTAACCCTAGCCCGAACCCTAACCCTAACCCTTCCCCGAAGCCTGACCCTCACCCTTCCCCTAACCCTAACCCGTACGGTGACACTAACCCGCGCCCTCACACGTACGCTCCCCCTAAAGCGTTGTCGTACCCTCACCTGGACCCTAAACCGTCCCCGTCCCTTAACCCTAACCCTAGCCCGAACCCTAACCCTAACCCTTCCCCGAAGCCTGACCCTCACCCGTCCCCTAATCCTAACCCGTACGCTGACACTAACCCGCGCCCTCACACGTACGCTCCCCCTAAAGCGTTGTCGTACCCTCACCTGGACCCTAAACCGTCCCCGTCCCCTAACCCTCACCCTAGCCCGAACCCTAACCCTAACCCTTCCCCGAAGCCTGACCCTCACCTGTCCCCTAATCCTAACCCGTACGCTGACACTGACCCGCGCCCTCACACGTACGCTCCGCCTAAAGCGTTGTCGTACCCTCACCTGGACCCTATACCGTCCCCGTCCCCTAACCCTAACCCTAGCCCGAACCCTAACCCTAACCCTTCCCCGAAGCCTGACCCTCAACCGTCCCCTAATCCTAACCCGTACACTGACACTGACCCTCGCCCTCACACGTACGCTCCCCCTAAAGCATTGTCGTACCCTCACCTGGACCCTAAACCGTTCCCGTCCCCTAACCCTAACCCTAGATGAACCCTAACCCTTACCCTTCCCCGAAGCCTGACCCTCACCAGTCCCCTAATCCTAACCCGTACGCTGACACTGACCCGCGCCCTCACACGTACGCTCCCCCTAAAGCGTTGTCGTACCCTCACCTGGACCCTAAACCGTCCCCGTCCCCTAACCATAACACTTCCCCGAAGCCTGACCCTCACCCGTCCCCTAATCCTAACCCGTACGCTGACACTGACTCGCGCCCTCACACGTACGCTCCCCCTAAAGCGTTGTCGTACCCTCACCTGGACCCTAAACCGTCCCCGTCCCCTAACCCTAACCCTAGCCCGAACCCTAAACCTAACCCTTCCCCGAAGCCTGACCCTCACCCGTCCCCTAATCCTAACCCGTACGCTGACACTGACCCGCGCCCTCACACGTATGCTCCCCCTAAAGCGTTGTCGTACCCTCACCTGGACCCTAAACCGTCCCCGTCCCCTAACCCTAACCCTAGCCCGAAACCTAACCCTAACACTTCCCCGAAGCCTGACCCTCACCCGTCCCCTAATCCTAAACCGTATGCTGACACTGACCCGCGCCCTCACACGTACGCTCCCCCTAAAGCCTTGTCGTACCCTCACCTGGACCCTAAACCGTCCCCGTCCCCTAACCCTAACCCTAGCCCGAACCCTAACCCTAACACTTCCCCGAAGCCTGACCCTCACCCGTCCCCTAATCCTAACCCGTAAGCTGACACTGACCCTCGCCCTCACACGTACGCTCCCCCTAAAGCATTGTCGTACCCTCACCTGGACCCTAAACCGTCCCCGTCCCCTAACCCTAACTCTAGCCCGAACCCTAACCCTAACCCTTCCCCGAAGCCAGACCCTCACCCGTCCCCTAATCCTAACCCGTACGCTGACACTGACCCGCGCCCTCACACGTACGCTCCCCCTAAAGCGTTGTCGTACCCTCACTTGGACCCTAAACCGTCCCCGTCCCCTAACCCTAAACCTAGCCCGAACCCTAACCCTAACCCTTCCCCGAAGCCTGACCCTCACCCGTCCCCTAATCCTAACCCGTACGCTGACACTGACCCGCGCCCTCACACGTACGCTCCCCCTAAAGCGTTGTCGTACCCTCACCTGGACCCTAAACCGTCCCCGTCCCCTAACCCTAACCCTAGCCCGAACCCTAACACTAACCCTTCCCCGAAGGCTGACCCTCACCCGTCCCCTAATCCTAACCCGTACGCTGACACTAACCAGCGCCCTCACACGTACGCTCCCCCTAAAGCGTTGTCGTACCCTCACCTGGACCCTAAACCGTCCCCGTCCCCTAAACCTAACCCTAGCCCGAACCCTAACCCTAACCCTTCCACGAAGCCTGACCCTCACCCGTCCCCTAATCCTAACCCGTATGCTGACACTAACCCGCGCCCTCACACGTACGCTCCCCCTAAAGCGTTGTCGTACCCTCACCTGGACCCTAAACCGTCCCCGTCCCCTAACCCTAACCCTAGCCCGAACCCTAACCCTAACCCTTCCCCGAAGCCTGACCCTCACCCGTCCCCTAATCCTAACCCGTACGCTGACACTGACCCACGCCCTCACACGTACGCTCCCCCTAAAGCGTTGTCGTACCCTCACCTGGACCCTAAACCGTCCCCGTCCCCTAACCCTAACCCTAGCCCGAACCCTAACCCTAACCCTTCCCCGAAGCCTGACCCTCACCCGTCCCCTAATCCTAACCCGTACGCTGACACTGACCCACGCCCTCACACGTACGCTCCCCCTAAAGCGTTGTCGTACCCTCACCTGGACCCTAAACCGTCCCCGTCCCCTAACCCTAACCCTAGCCCGA
Organism: Grampus griseus; assembly: GCF_964374135.1. NCBI lineage: Eukaryota > Metazoa > Chordata > Mammalia > Artiodactyla > Delphinidae > Grampus > Grampus griseus. The sequence goes on along the minus strand of NW_028132974.1, from coordinate 15,065 downwards.
ACCCTAACCCTAACCCTTCCCCGAAGCCTGACCCTCAGCCGTCCCCTAATCCTAACCCGTACGCTGACACTAACCCGCGCCCTCAAACCTACGCTCCCCCTAAAGCGTTGTCGTACCCTCACCTGGACCCTAAACCGTCCCCGTCCCCTAACCCTAACCCGAGCCCGAACCCTAACACTAACCCTACCCCGAAGCCTGACCCTCACCCATCCCCTAATCCTAACCCGTACGCTGACACTGACCCGCGCCCTCACACGTACGCTCCCCCTAAAGCGCTGTCGTACCCTCACCTGGACCCTAAAACGTCCCCGTCCCCTAACCCTAACCCTAGCCCGAACCCTAACCCTAACACTTCCCCGAAGGCTGACCCTCACCCGTCCCATAATCCTAACCGGTACGCTGACACTAACCCGCGCCCTCACACGTACGCTCCCCCTAAAGCGTTGTCGTACCCTCACCTGGACCCTAAACCGTCCCCGTCCCCTAACCCTAACCCTAGCCCGAACCCTAACCCTAACCCTTCCCCGAAGCCTGACCCTCACCCGTCCCCTAATCCTAACCCGTACGCTGACAATGACCCGCGCCCTCACACATACGCTACCCCTAAAGCGTTGTCGTACCCTCACCTGAACCCTAAACCGTCCCCGTCCCCTAACCCTAACCCTAGCCCGAACCCTAACCCTAACACTTTCCCGAAGCCTGACCCTCACCTGTCCCATAATCCTAACCCGTACGCTGACACAGACCCGCACCCTCACACGTACGCTCCCCCTAAAGCGTTGTCGTACCCTCACCTAGACCCTAAACCGTCCCCGTCCCCTAAACCTAACCCTAGCCCGAACCCTAACCCTAACCCTTCCCCGAAGCCTGACCCTCACCCGTCCCCTAATCCTAACCCGTACGCTGACAGTGACCCGCGCCCTCACACGTACGTTCTCCCTAAAGCGCTGTCGTACCCTCACCTGGACCCTAAACCGTCCCCGTCCCCTAACCCTAACCCTAGCCCGAACCCTAACCCTAACCCTTCCCCGAAGCCTGACCCTCACCCGTCCCCTAATCCTAACCCGTACGCTGACACTGACCCACGCCCTCACACCTACGCTCCCCCTAAAGCGTTTTCGTACCCTCACCTGGACCCTAAACCGTCCCCATCCCCTAACCCTATCCCTAGCCCGAACCCTAACCCTAACCCTTCCCCGAAGCCTGATCCTCACCCGTCCCCTAATCCTAACCCGTACGCTGACACTAACCCGCGCCCTCAAACCTACGCTCCCCCTAAAGCGTTGTCGTACCCTCACCTGGACCTTAAACCGTCCCCGTCCCCTAACCCTAACCCTAGCCCGAACCCTAACCCTAACCCTTCCCCGAAGCCTGATCCTCACCCGTCCTCTAATCCTAACCCGTACGCTGACACTAACCCGCGCCCTCCCACGTACGCTCCCCCTAAAGCGTTGTCGTACCCTCACCTGGAGCCTAAACCGTCCCCGTCCCCTAACCCTAACCCTAGCCCGAACCCTAACCCTAACCCTTTCCCAAAGCCTGACCCTCACCCGTCCCCTAATCCTAACCCGTACGCTGACACTAACCCGCGCCCTCACACGTACGCTCCCCCTAAAGCGTTGTCGTACCCTCACCTGGACCCTAAACCGTCCCCGTCCCCTAACCCTAACCCTAGCCCGAACCCTAACCCTAACCCTTCCCCGAAGCCTGACCCTCACCCGTCCCCTAATCCTAACCCGTACGCTGACACTAACCCGCGCCCTCACACGTACGCTCCCCCTAAAGCGTTGTCGTACCCTCACCTGGACCCTAAACCGTCCCCGTCCCCTAACCCTAACCCTAGCCCGAACCCTAACCCTAACCCTTCCCCGAAGCCTGACCCTCACCCGTCCCCTAATCCTAACCCGTACGCTGACACTGACCCACGCCCTCACACCTACGCTCCCCCTAAAGCGTTTTCGTACCCTCACCTGGACCCTAAACCGTCCCCATCCCCTAACCCTAACCCTAGCCCGAACCCTAACCCTAACCCTTCCCCGAAGCCTGATCCTCACCCGTCCCCTAATCCTAACCCGTACGCTGACACTAACCCGCGCCCTCAAACCTACGCTCCCCCTAAAGCGTTGTCGTACCCTCACCTGGACCTTAAACCGTCCCCGTCCCCTAACCCTAACCCTAGCCCGAACCCTAACCCTAACCCTTCCCCGAAGCCTGATCCTCACCCGTCCTCTAATCCTAACCCGTACGCTGACACTAACCCGCGCCCTCCCACGTACGCTCCCCCTAAAGCGTTGTCGTACCCTCACCTGGAGCCTAAACCGTCCCCGTCCCCTAACCCTAACCCTAGCCCGAACCCTAACCCTAACCCTTTCCCAAAGCCTGACCCTCACCCGTCCCCTAATCCTAACCCGTACGCTGACACTAACCCGCGCCCTCACACGTACGCTCCCCCTAAAGCGTTGTCGTACCCTCACCTGGACCCTAAACCGTCCCCGTCCCCTAACCCTAACCCTAGCCCGAACCCTAACCCTAACCCTTCCCCGAAGCCTGACCCTCACCCGTCCCCTAATCCTAACCCGTACGCTGACACTAACCCGCGCCCTCACACGTACGCTCCCCCTAAAGCGTTGTCGTACCCTCACCTGGACCCTAAACCGTCCCCGTCCCCTAACCCTAACCCTAGCCCGAACCCTAACCCTAACCCTTCCCCGAAGCCTGACCCCCACCGGTCCCCTAATCCTAACCCGTACGCTGACACTAACCCGCGCCCTCACACGTGCGCTCCCCCAAAAGCGTTGTCGTACCCTCACCTGGACCCTAAACCGTCCCCGTCCCCTAACCCTTACCCTAGCCCGAACCCTAACCCTAACCCTTCCCCGAAGCCTGACCCTCACCCGTCCCATAATCCTAACCGGTACGCTGACACTAACCCTCGCCCTCACACGTACGCTCCCCCTAAAGCGTTGTCGTACCCTCACCTGGACCCTAAACCGTCCCCGTCCCCTAACCCTAACCCTAGCCCGAACCCTAACCCTAACCCTTCCCCGAAGCCTGACCCTCACCCGTCCCCTAATCCTAACCCGTACGCTGACAATGACCCGCGCCCTCACACATACGCTACCCCTAAAGCGTTGTCGTACCCTCACCTGAACCCTAAACCGTCCCCGTCCCCTAACCCTAACCCTAGCCCGAACCCTAACCCTAACACTTTCCCGAAGCCTGACCCTCACCTGTCCCCTAATCCTAACCCGTACGCTGACACAGACCCGCACCCTCACACGTACGCTCCCCCTAAAGCGTAGTCGTACCCTCACCTAGACCCTAAACCTTCCCCGTCCCCTAAACCTAACCCTAGCCCGAACCCTAACCCTAACCCTTCCCCGAAGCCTGACCCTCACCCGTCCCCTAATCCTAACCCGTACGCTGACAGTGACCCGCGCCCTCACACGTACGCTCCCCCTAAAGCGCTGTCGTACCCTCACCTGGACCCTAAACCGTCCCCGTCCCCTAACCCTAACCCTAGCCCGAACCCTAACCCTAACCCTTCCCCGAAGCCTGACCCTCACCCGTCCCCTAATCCTAACCCGTACGCTGACACTGACCCACGCCCTCACACCTACGCTCCCCCTAAAGCGTTTTCGTACCCTCACCTGGACCCTAAACCGTCCCCATCCCCTAACCCTAACCCTAGCCCGAACCCTAACCCTAACCCTTCCCCGAAGCCTGATCCTCACCCGTCCCCTAATCCTAACCCGTACGCTGACACTAACCCGCGCCCTCAAACCTACGCTCCCCCTAAAGCGTTGTCGTACCCTCACCTGGACCTTAAACCGTCCCCGTCCCCTAACCCTAACCCTAGCCCGAACCCTAACCCTAACCCTTCCCCGAAGCCTGATCCTCACCCGTCCTCTAATCCTAACCCGTACGCTGACACTAACCCGCGCCCTCCCACGTACGCTCCCCCTAAAGCGTTGTCGTACCCTAACCTGGAGCCTAAACCGTCCCCGTCCCCTAACCCTAACCCTAGCCCGAACCCTAACCCTAACCCTTTCCCAAAGCCTGACCCTCACCCGTCCCCTAATCCTAACCCGTACGCTGACACTAACCCGCGCCCTCACACGTACGCTCCCCCTAAAGCGTTGTCGTACCCTCACCTGGACCCTAAACCGTCCCCGTCCCCTAACCCTAACCCTAGCCCGAACCCTAACCCTAACCCTTCCCCGAAGCCTGACCCTCACCCGTCCCCTAATCCTAACCCGTACGCTGACACTAACCCACGCCCTCACATGTACGCTCCCCCTAAAGCGTTGTCGTACCCTCACCTGGACCCTAAACCGTCCCCGTCCCCTAACCCTAACCCTAGCCCGAACCCTAACCCTAACCCTTCCCCGAAGCCTGACCCCCACCGGTCCCCTAATCCTAACCCGTACGCTGACACTAACCCGCGCCCTCACACGTGCGCTCCCCCAAAAGCGTTGTCGTACCCTCACCTGGACCCTAAACCGTCCCCGTCCCCTAACCCTAACCCTAGCCCGAACCCTAACCCTAACCCTTCCCCGAAGCCTGACCCTCACCCGTCCCCTAATCCTAACCCGTACGCTGACACTTAACCGCGCCCTCACATGAACGCTCCCCCTAAAGCGTTGTCGTACCCTCACCTGGACCCTAAACCGTCCCCGTCCCCTAACCCTAACCCTAGCCCGAACCCTAACCCTAACCCTTCCCCGAAGCCTGACCCTCACCCGTCCCCTAATCCTAACCCGTACGCTGACACTGACCCGCGCCCTCACACGTACGCTCCCCCTAAAGCGTTGTCGTACCCTCACCTAGACCCTAAACCGTCCCCGTCCCCTAACCCTAACCCTAACCTGAACCCTAACCCTAACCCTTCCCCGAAGCCTGACCCTCACCCGTCCCCTAATCCTAACCCGTACGCTGACACTAACCCACGCCCTCAAACCTACGCTCCCCCTAAAGCGTTGTCGTACCCACACCTGGACCCTAAACCGTCCCCGTCCCCTAACCCTAACCCTAGCCCGAACCCTAACCCTAACCCTTCCCCGAAGCCTGACCCTCACCCGTCCCCTAATCCTAACCCGTACGCTGACACTGACCCGCGCCCTCACACGTACGCTCCCCCTAAAGCATTGTCGTACCCTCACCTGGACCCTAAACCGTCCCCGTGCCCTAACCCTAACCCTAGCCCGAACCCTAACCCTAACCCTTCCCCGAAGCCTGACCCTCACCCGTCCCCTAATCCTAACCCGTACGCTGACACTGACCCGCGCCCTCACACGTACGCTCCCCCTAAAGCGTTGTCGTACCCTCACCTGGACCCTAAACCGTCCCCGTCCCCTAACCCTAACCCTAGCCCGAACCCTAACACTAACCCTTCCCCGAAGCCTGACCCTCACCCGTCCCCTAATCCTAACCCGTACGCTGACACTAACCCGCGCCCTCAAACCTACGCTCCCCCTAAAGCGTTGTCGTACCCTCACCTGGACCCTAAACGGTCCCCGTCCCCTAACCCTAACCCTAGCCCGAACCCTAACCCTAACCCTACCCCGAAGCCTGACACTCACCCGTCCCCTAATCCTAACCCATACGCTGACACTGACCCGCGCCCTCACACGTACGCTCCCCCTAAAGCGTTGTCGTACCCTCACCTGGACCCTAAACCGTCCCCGTCCCCTAACCCTAACCCTAGCCCGAACCCTAACCCTAACACTTCCCCGAAGGCTGACCCTCACCCGTCCCCTAATCCTAACCCGTACGCTGACACTAACCAGCGCCCTCACACGTACGCTCCCCCTAAAGCTTTGTCGTACCCTCACCTGGCCCCTAAACCGTCCCCGTCACCTAACCCTAACCCTAGCCCGAACCCTAACCCTAACCCTTCCCCGAAGCCTGACCCTCACCCGTCCCCTAACCCTAACCCGTACGCTGACACTAACCCGCGCCCTCACACGTACGCTCCCCCTAAAGCGTTGTCGTACCCTCACCTGGACCCTAAACCGTCCCCGTCCCTTAACCCTAACCCTAGCCCGAACCCTAACCCTAACCCTTCCCCGAAGCCTGACCCTCACCCGTCCCCTAATCCTAACCCGTACGCTGACACTAACCCGCGTCCTCACACGTACGCTCCCCCTAAAGCGTTGTCGTACCCTCACCTGGACCCTAAACCGTCCCCGTCCCCTAACCCTCACCCTAGCCCGAACCCTAACCCTAACCCTTCCCCGAAGCCTGACCCTCACCTGTCCCCTAATCCTAACCCGTACGCTGACACTAACCCGCGCCCTCACAAGTACGCTCCCCCTAAAGCGTTGTCGTACCCTCACCTGGACCCTAAACCGTCCCCGTCCCCTAACCCTAACTCTAGCCCGAACCCTAACCCTAACCCTTCCCCGAAGCCTGACCCTCACCCGTCCCCTAATCCTAACCCGTACGCTGACACTAACCCACGCCCTCACACGTACGCTCCCCCTAAAGCGTTGTCGTACCCTCACCTGGACCCTAAACCGTCCCTGTCCCCTAACCCTAACCCTAGCCCGAACCCTAACCCTAACCCTTCCCCGAAGCCTGACCCTCACCCGTCCCCTAATCCTAACCCGTACGCTGACACTGACCCGCGCCCTCACACGTACGCTGCCCCTAAAGCGTTGTCGTACCCTCACCTGGACCCTAAACCGTCCCCGTCCCCTAACCCTAACCCTAGCCCGAACCCTAACCCTTCCCGAAGCCTGACCCTCACCCATCCCCTAATCCTAACCCGTACGCTGACACTGACCCGCGCCCTCACACGTACGCTCCCCCTAAAGCGTTGTCGTACCCTCACCTGGACCCTAAACCGTCCCCGTCCCCTAACCCTAACCCTAGCCCGAACCCTAACCCTAACCCTTCCCCGAAGCCTGACCCTCACCCGTCCCCTAATCCTAACCCGTACGCTGACACTGACCCGCGCCCTCACACGTACGCTCCCCCTAAAGCGTTGTCGTACCCTCACCTGGACCCTAAACCGTCCCCGTCCCCTAACCCTAACCCTAGCCCGAACCCTAACCCTAACCCTTCCCCGAAGCCTGACCCTCACCCGTCCCCTAATCCTAACCCGTACGCTGACACTGACCCGCGCCCTCACACGTACGCTCCCCCTAAAGCGTTGTCGTACCCTCACCTGGACCCTAAACGGTCCTCGTCCCCTAACCCTAACCCTAGCCCGAAACCTAACCCTAACCCTTCCCCGAAGCCTGACCCTCACCCGTCCCCTAATCCTAACCCGTACGCTGACACTGACCCGCGCCCTCACACGTACGCTGCCCCTAAAGCGTTGTCGTACCCTCACCTGGACCCTAAACCGTCCCCGTACCCTAACCCTAACCCTAGCCCGAACCCTAACCCTAACCCTTCCCCGAAGCCTGACCCTCACCCGTCCCCTAATCCTAACCCGTACGCTGACACTGACCCTCGCCCTCACACGTACGCTCCCCCTAAAGCATTGTCGTACCCTCACCTGGACCCTAAACCGTTCCCGTCCCCTAACCCTAACCCTAGATGAACCCTAACCCTTACCCTTCCCCGAAGCCTGACCCTCACCAGTCCCCTAATCCTAACCCGTACGCTGACCCTGACCCGCGCCCTCACACGTACGCTCCCCCTAAAGCGTTGTCGTACCCTCACCTGGACCCTAAACCGTCCCCGTCCCCTAACCATAACACTTCCCCGAAGCCTGACACTCACCCGTCCCCTAATCCTAACCCATACGCTGACACTGACCCGCGCCCTCACACGTACGCTCCCCCTAAAGCGTTGTCGTACCCTCACCTGGACCCTAAACCGTCCCCGTCCCCTAACCCTAACCCTAGCCCGAACCCTAACCCTAACACTTCCCCGAAGGCTGACCCTCACCCGTCCCCTAATCCTAACCCGTACGCTGACACTAACCAGCGCCCTCACACGTACGCTCCCCCTAAAGCTTTGTCGTACCCTCACCTGGCCCCTAAACCGTCCCCGTCACCTAACCCTAACCCTAGCCCGAACCCTAACCCTAACCCTTCCCCGAAGCCTGACCCTCACCCGTCCCCTAACCCTAACCCGTACGCTGACACTAACCCGCGCCCTCACACGTACGCTCCCCCTAAAGCGTTGTCGTACCCTCACCTGGACCCTAAACCGTCCCCGTCCCTTAACCCTAACCCTAGCCCGAACCCTAACCCTAACCCTTCCCCGAAGCCTGACCCTCACCCGTCCCCTAATCCTAACCCGTACGCTGACACTAACCCGCGTCCTCACACGTACGCTCCCCCTAAAGCGTTGTCGTACCCTCACCTGGACCCTAAACCGTCCCCGTCCCCTAACCCTCACCCTAGCCCGAACCCTAACCCTAACCCTTCCCCGAAGCCTGACCCTCACCTGTCCCCTAATCCTAACCCGTACGCTGACACTAACCCGCGCCCTCACAAGTACGCTCCCCCTAAAGCGTTGTCGTACCCTCACCTGGACCCTAAACCGTCCCCGTCCCCTAACCCTAACTCTAGCCCGAACCCTAACCCTAACCCTTCCCCGAAGCCTGACCCTCACCCGTCCCCTAATCCTAACCCGTACGCTGACACTAACCCACGCCCTCACACGTACGCTCCCCCTAAAGCGTTGTCGTACCCTCACCTGGACCCTAAACCGTCCCTGTCCCCTAACCCTAACCCTAGCCCGAACCCTAACCCTAACCCTTCCCCGAAGCCTGACCCTCACCCGTCCCCTAATCCTAACCCGTACGCTGACACTGACCCGCGCCCTCACACGTACGCTGCCCCTAAAGCGTTGTCGTACCCTCACCTGGACCCTAAACCGTCCCCGTCCCCTAACCCTAACCCTAGCCCGAACCCTAACCCTTCCCGAAGCCTGACCCTCACCCATCCCCTAATCCTAACCCGTACGCTGACACTGACCCGCGCCCTCACACGTACGCTCCCCCTAAAGCGTTGTCGTACCCTCACCTGGACCCTAAACCGTCCCCGTCCCCTAACCCTAACCCTAGCCCGAACCCTAACCCTAACCCTTCCCCGAAGCCTGACCCTCACCCGTCCCCTAATCCTAACCCGTACGCTGACACTGACCCGCGCCCTCACACGTACGCTCCCCCTAAAGCGTTGTCGTACCCTCACCTGGACCCTAAACCGTCCCCGTCCCCTAACCCTAACCCTAGCCCGAACCCTAACCCTAACCCTTCCCCGAAGCCTGACCCTCACCCGTCCCCTAATCCTAACCCGTACGCTGACACTGACCCGCGCCCTCACACGTACGCTCCCCCTAAAGCGTTGTCGTACCCTCACCTGGACCCTAAACGGTCCTCGTCCCCTAACCCTAACCCTAGCCCGAAACCTAACCCTAACCCTTCCCCGAAGCCTGACCCTCACCCGTCCCCTAATCCTAACCCGTACGCTGACACTGACCCGCGCCCTCACACGTACGCTGCCCCTAAAGCGTTGTCGTACCCTCACCTGGACCCTAAACCGTCCCCGTACCCTAACCCTAACCCTAGCCCGAACCCTAACCCTAACCCTTCCCCGAAGCCTGACCCTCACCCGTCCCCTAATCCTAACCCGTACGCTGACACTGACCCTCGCCCTCACACGTACGCTCCCCCTAAAGCATTGTCGTACCCTCACCTGGACCCTAAACCGTTCCCGTCCCCTAACCCTAACCCTAGATGAACCCTAACCCTTACCCTTCCCCGAAGCCTGACCCTCACCAGTCCCCTAATCCTAACCCGTACGCTGACCCTGACCCGCGCCCTCACACGTACGCTCCCCCTAAAGCGTTGTCGTACCCTCACCTGGACCCTAAACCGTCCCCGTCCCCTAACCATAACACTTCCCCGAAGCCTGACCCTCACCCGTCCCCTAATCCTAACCCGTACGCTGACACTGACCCGCGCCCTCACACGTACGCTCCCCCTAAAGCGTTTTCGTACCCTCACCTGGACCCTAAACCGTCCCCGTCCCCTAACCCTAACCCTAGCCCGAACCCTAACCCTAACCCTTCCCCGAAGCCTGACCCTCACCCGTCCCCTAATCCTAACCCGTACGCTGACACTGACCCGCGCCCTCACACGTACGCTCCCCCTAAAGCGTTGTCGTACCCTCACCTGGACCCTAAACCGTCCCCGTCCCCTAACCCTAACCCTAGCCCGAAACCTAACCCTAACCCTTCCCCGAAGCCTGACCCTCACCCGTCCCCTAATCCTAAACCGTATGCTGACACTGACCCGCGCCCTCACACGTATGCTCCCCCTAAAGCGTTGTCGTACCCTCACCTGGACCCTAAACCGTCCCCGTCCCCTAACCCTAACCCTAGCCCGAACCCTAACCCTAACCCTTCCCCGAAGCCTGACCCTCACCCGTCCCCTAACCCTAACCCGTACGGTGACACTAACCCGCGCCCTCACACGTACGCTCCCCCTAAAGCGTTGTCGTACCCTCACCTGGACCCTAAACCGTCCCCGTCCCTTAACCCTAACCCTAGCCCGAACCCTAACCCTAACCCTTCCCCGAAGCCTGACCCTCAACCGTCCCCTAATCCTAACCCGTACGCTGACACTAACCCGCGCCCTCACACGTACGCTCCCCCTAAAGCGTTCTCGTACCCTCACCTGGACCCTAAACCGTCCCCCTCCCCTAACCCTAACCTTAGCCCGAACCGTAACCCTAACCCTTCCCCGAAGCCTGACCCTCACCCGTCCCCTAATCCTAACCCGTACGCTGACACTAACCCGCGCCCTCACACGTACGCTCCCCCTAAAGCGTTGTCGTACCCTCACCTGGACCCTAAACCGTCCCCGTCCCCTAACCCTAACCCTAGCCCGAACCCTAACCCTAACCCTTCCCCGAAGCCTGACCCTCACCCGTCCCCTAATCCTAACCCGTACGCTGACACTAACCCACGCCCTCACACGTACGCTCCCCCTAAAGCGTTGTCGTACCCTCACCTGGACCCTAAACCGTCCCCGTCCCCTAACCCTAACCCTAGCCCGAACCCTAACCCTAACCCTTCCCCGAAGCCTGACCCTCACCCGTCCCCTAATCCTAACCCGTACGCTGACACTAACCCGCGCCCTCACACGTACGCTGCCCCTAAAGCGTTGTCGTACCCTCACCTGGACCCTAAACCGTCCCCGTCCCCTAACCCTAACCCTAGCCCGAACCCTAACCCTAACCCTTCCCCGAAGCCTGACCCTCACCCGTCCCCTAATCCTAACCCGTACGCTGACACTGACCCACACCATCACACGTACGCTCCCCCTAAAGCGTTGTCGTACACTCACCTGGACCCTAAACCGTCCCCGTCCCCTAACCCTAACCCTAGCCCGAACCATAACCCTAACCCTTCCCCGAAGCCTGACCCTCCCCCGTCCCCTAATCCTAACCCGTACGCTGACACTGACCCGCGCCCTCACACGTACGCTGCCCCTAAAGCGTTGTCGTACCCTCACCTGGACCCTAAACCGTCCCCGTCCCCTAACCCTAACCCTAGCCCGAACCCTAACCCTAACCCTTCCCCGAAGCCTGACCCTCACCCGTCCCCTAATCCTAACACGTACGCTGACACTGACACGCGCCCTCACACGTACGCTGCCCCTAAAGCGTTGTCGTACCCTCACCTGGACCCTAAACCGTCCCCGTCCCCTAACCCTAACCCTAGCCCGAACCCTAACCCTAACCCTTCCCGAAGCCTGACCCTCACCCGTCCCCTAATCCTAACCCGTACGCTGACACTGACCTGCGCCCTCACACGTACGCTCCCCCTAAAGCGTTGTCGTACCCTCACCTGGACCCTAAACCGTCCCTGTCCCCTAACCCTAACCCTAGCCCGAACCCTAACCCTAACCCTTCCCCGAAGCCTGACCCTCACCCGTCCCCTAATCCTAACCCGTACGCTGACACTGACCCACGCCCTCACACCTACGCTCCCCCTAAAGCGTTTTCGTACCCTCACCTGGACCCTAAACCGTCCCCATCCCCTAACCCTAACCCTAGCCCGAACCCTAACCCTAACCCTTCCCCGAAGCCTGATCCTCACCCGTCCCCTAATCCTAACCCGTACGCTGACACTAACCCGCGCCCTCAAACCTACGCTCCCCCTAAAGCGTTGTCGTACCCTCACCTGGACCCTAAACCGTCCCCGTCCCCTAACCCTAACCCTAGCCCGAACCCTAACCCTAACCCTTCCCCGAAGCCTGATCCTCACCCGTCCTCTAATCCTAACCCGTACGCTGACACTAACCCGCGCCCTCACACGTACGCTCCCCCTAAAGCGTTGTCGTACCCTCACCTGGAGCCTAAACCGTCCCCGTCCCCTAACCCTAACCCTAGCCCGAACCCTAACCCTAACCCTTTCCCAAAGCCTGACCCTCACCCGTCCCCTAATCCTAACCCGTACGCTGACACTAACCCGCGCCCTCACACGTACGCTCCCCCTAAAGCGTTGTCGTACCCTCACCTGGACCCTAAACCGTCCCCGTCCCCTAACCCTAACCCTAGCCCGAACCCTAACCCTAACCCTTCCCCGAAGCCTGACCCTCACCCGTCCCCTAATCCTAACCCGTACGCTGACACTGACCCGCGCCCTCACACGTACGCTCCCCCTAAAGCGTTGTTGTACACTCACCTGGACCCTAAACCGTCCCCGTCCCCTAACCCTAACCCTAGCCCGAACCCTAACCCTAACACTTCCCCGAAGCCTGACCCCCACCGGTCCCCTAATCCTAACCCGTACGCTGACACTAACCCGCGCCCTCACACGTGCGCTCCCCCAAAAGCGTTGTCGTACCCTCACCTGGACCCTAAACCGTCCCCGTCCCCTAACCCTAACCCTAGCCCGAACCCTAACCCTAACCCTTCCCCGAAGCCTGACCCTCACCCGTCCCGTAATCCTAACCCGTACGCTGACACTGACCCGCGCCCTCACACGTACGCTCCCCCTAAAACGTTGTCGTACCCTCACCTGGACCCTAAACCGTCCCCGTCCCCTAACCCTAACCCTAGCCCGAACCCTAACCCTAACCCTTCCCCGAAGCCTGACCCTCACCCGTCCCCTAATCCTAACCCGTACGCTGACACTTACCCGCGCCCTCACATGAACGCTCCCCCTAAAGCGTTGTCGTACCCTCACCTGGACCCTAAACCGTCCCCGTCCCCTAACCCTAACCCTAGCCCGAACCCTAACCCTAACCCTTCCCCGAAGCCTGACCCTCACCCGTCCCCTAATCCTAACCCGTACGCAGACACTGACCCGCGCCCTCACACGTACGCTCCCCCTAAAGCGTTGTCGTACCCTCACCTAGACCCTAAACCGTCCCCGTCCCCTAACCCTAACCCTAACCTGAACCCTAACCCTAACCCTTCCCCGAAGCCTGACCCTCACCCGTCCCCTAATCCTAACCCGTACGCTGACACTAACCCACGCCCTCAAACCTACGCTCCCCCTTAAAGCGTTGTCGTACCCACACCTGGACCCTAAACCGTCCCCGTCCCCTAACCCTAACCCTAGCCCGAACCCTAACCCTAACCCTTCCCCGAAGCCTGACCCTCACCCGTCCCCTAATCCTAACCCGTACGCTGACACTGACCCACGCCCTCACACGTACGCTCCCCCTAAAGCGTTGTCGTACCCTCACCTGGACCCTAAACCGTCCCCGTCCCCTTACCCTAACCCTAGCCCGAACCCTAACCCTAACCCTTCCCCGAAGCCTGACCCTCACCCGTCCCCTAATCCTAACCCGTACGCTGACACTGACCCGCGCCCTCACACGTACGCTCCCCCTAAAGCGTTGTCGTACCCTCACCTGGACCCTAAACCGTCCCCGTCCCCTAACCCTAACCCTAGCCCGAACCCTAACCCTAACCCTTCCCCGAAGCCTGACCCTCACCCGTCCCCTAATCGTAACCCGTACGCTGACACTGACCCGCGCCCTCACACGTACGCTCCCCCTAAAGCGTTGTCGTACCCTCACCTGGACCCTAAACCGTCCCCGTCCCCTAACCCTAACCCTAGCCCGAACCCTAACCCTAACCCTTCCCCGAAGCCTGACCCTCACCCGTCCCCTAATCCTAACCCGTACGCTGACACTGACCCGCGCCCTCACACGTACGCTCCCCCTAAAGCATGTCGTACCCTCCCTGGACCCTAAACCGTCCCCGTCCCCTAACCCTAACCCTAGCCCGAACCCTAACCCTAACCCTTCCCCGAAGCCTGACCCTCACCCGTCCCCTAATCCTAACCCGTACGCTAACACTAACCCGCGCCCTCACGCGTACGCTCCCCGTAAAGCGTTGTCGTACCCTCCCCCTGGACCCTAAACCGTCCCCGTCCCCTAACCCTAACCCTAGCCCGAACCGTAACCCTAACGCTTCCCTGAAGCCTGACCCTCACCCGTCCCCTAATCCTAACCCGTACGCTGACACTAACCCCGGCCCTCACACGTACGCTCCCGCTAAAGCATTGTCGTACCACCCTAAACCGTCCCCGTCCCCTAACCCTAACCCTAGCCCGAACCCTAACCCTAACGCTTCCCCGAAGCCTGACCCCCCCCCGTCCCCTAATCCTAACCGGTACTCTGACACTTACCCGCGCCCTCACACGTACGCTCCCCGTAAAGCGTTGTCGTACCCTCACCTGGACTCTAAACCGTCCCCGTCCCCTATCCCTAACCCTAGCCCGAACCCTAGCCCTAACACTTCCCCGAAGCCTGACCCTCACCCGTCCCTAATCCTAACCCGTACGCTGACACTAACCTGCGCCCTCACACGTACGCTCCCCCTAAAGCGTTGTCGTACCCTCACCTGGACCCTAAACCGTCCCCGTCCCCTAACCCTAACCCTAGCCCGAACCCTAACCCTAACCCTTCCCCGAAGCCTGACCCTCACCCGTCCCCTAAACCTAACCCGTACGCTGACACTAACCCGCGCCCTCACACGTACGCTCCCCCTAAAGCGTTGTCGTACCCTCACCTGGACCCTAAACCGTCCCCGTCCCCTAACCCTAACCCTAGCCCGAACCCTAACCCTAACCCTTCC